>NW_026861039.1:0-41377 GCF_026571515.1 Ruditapes philippinarum
TAAGCTGTGAAGAACGATATGACGTCAACATGAGTGTGCTTTACGTCACTGACGTCAATTTCTTTACTATAGTTTATCACTACTCCAAACAATATAAAGCTGGCGGTTGTCGTTGCCAGCGTTGCGCCTGCAGCAATACCCCTTTAACAGAAATATTGTAACAAGTATATTTTCAAAAGAAATAAAAAAATCCATCTATATAGACGTTTGGAATATTGCAATAGTGCGCTTTTTGAATTGGCTGTATAGCTCAAACTGATTGAGTACACTTGCACACCGGTAAAGATGGGCGTTTAGAGTGAAAACACAACTTCACAAAATCAACAATAACATGCAATCAAACAGACAAACTCACTCTTGTAATCTTCTATCATTATAAAATCCATGTGATTTAAACATAATCCATGTAGAATAACGTCCTAATGATCAATCATGAATGTCTCTATAAAACCTCTGAAAACTGCAATCCTCTGAAAACCGGTCACTTTGTTAGGTCCAGGCAGGGTTCGGTTTATAGACGTTTTACTGTATTTATTCTGCAAAACTAAGGGAATTAGCATTTTGGAGAATATGCTGTTTATTGATATTTGTACTGTTAGGCGTAGGCTACATAATGTTTTAAATACAAAACATATAGATCTACTATGTCTTAAAATGTGATCTATGATTCTTTTAACGTCTTTTTTAGAAGACCTCTGATGAATTCAGTCATCATTTTCGTTTTTACATACGAGTGGTATATTTTAATAGTGGCAGCAATTCAATATAATATAGTGCTGGAAAGATTATTGATTTTTCTAACCAACAGTCTATTTTCGCACGATTTGCACGTGTAATTAAATTTTAGCAGGCCATAAATACATATGATTTGGTATACTGGTGGTAAACATGGCTGAGTTGCATTGTGATTTGAGAGAGAAGCAAATACCTTATTGCAAAACTCGTAGATTATTGGGTAAATGTTCGTCAGAAATAAAAACGGAACGGATACAGATTTAGTTTGTGAAGAAAAGCCCTTCCATATCGAACAATTGCCAGGTGGGTGTCAATGTTTAAGAAAGGTAGAACTAATGTCAAGGATGATCCCGCTGTGGGCGGCCAATGTTCCCTACCTCTGAAAAAGACATCAGCACTGTCAAAGCCATAGTTGATGAAGATGCAAGACATATGGTGAGTGACATATTTGGCCTTAGTGCGTCATATGTGTTTTCCATCTTGCATGAAAAGTTAAGGGTACGCCCGCTTGATCCCGCATTTGCTAAATTTTATTTTTTTAGCCCCACAATAAACTCAATAACAAAATGTGGGAAGGTGAAAACAGCAATCGCCCAGTTATTGCTCAACGTAGCAGGAGCGTTTAAAGAGTTATGTACGCTTTATTTTTGACCGTGATGGAATAGTGGCCGTGTCGCTGTGCCTGAGAGGGGCATTTTACCTCGACCATGTTCTCACTGCTGTAGTTAATCACTACATTTCAAAAAACCCAAGGTCCGGGGTGCGCAGGGTCAAATAACTGCACCGGTCAGCCTGGGTATAAACTTATTTAGAGGAGTAGAGAATTTATGTTTTGCTACATCCCGCTTATAGTCATGGCCTCTCTCCTTGTAACTTTTGATTAAATCAATACATCAAATCTTGCCTTCGCGGTCACCGGTTTGAAACCCGTACTGCCGTCGGAAGTTTACCCAAAGAACAGTTCAAAATTGGGGGGGGGGGTTGTTTTTTTTTGGAATGGAATCTAAGGCTTGAAAGTATGTAGAGGTCAATGGTAAATATTTTTGATGGACTCTAGTAATAATTTTTCACAGGTATGACTTATTTATAAAAACGCGCAGTCGTTGCCACTAATTAAAATACCCCTCTCATACATTTGTAACTAAATTTGGCAGTATTTAACTATTTTGATAATTACCAGAAATCCTTCGGTGTACCTAGCCAGGTAAACGGTGTCATGACACCCCATATGATGAGTGAAATATAACAACAAGTCCACTTGCTGTCTGCTGGAAGAAGCTCAACAATGTTACCGGCAGCGAGCAGAATGTAAACGACGGTTGTGCCAAACATTGTAAAGTTAATGGAGCACGATATGACGGCACTGGAAGAAAAATGAAAACACTTTTGACTTTGACACGTGTTATATATGTACATAATTCTTTAATATTCTACTATCGCCAAAATCCAAAGCAATTCCATTACGTCAGAGGTATCGTTTACATCTTATGATAAAACTATTTATTGGCAGATTCTGTATCATAGTATTGATCAATTATATTGTTTAATTCAAGAGTGGAATAACTAAGTCCGATACTGTAAATGTTATAATATGGTGATCTTCTTGCGCTATATACAGGTGGAAAAGTAACTTGAGTGCCCCCACTTGAACAGACTATTTATATATTAGTAGAACCGCCGACTTTTCTCAGGTTGGCTGGAAAACTTCCTCTCATCCACGGTGTTTCAAACCCACACCGACAAACGCTTCAGGGAGCAACCTTAACAATTAGACTCACAGATACGGCTATTCAAATATAATAGAAATTATTTGGTATCTAAAAAAAAATAATCACGGATGATTGTGAAATTATAAACCGTACGATGAGAAAATTAATCACGTGATACCTGCCCCATTTACCGAACGCTTCCTCGCCTATAGCAGGGTACGGATATCGAACCTTTCCGTTCCTAAATTCTGGATGTCTGTCCCTAACAATAGTCCAGCACTTGCCTAAAATGTCCCCTGTATACGCGGAAACGAAACAACACAAAACGACCAGAAGAAAGCCTATCAACCCTGGAAAAAATCATTAGGCGACATTTGGTAAAACACCTTCGTAAATTTGAATGCAGTTAAGAAAGCTATTATAATCTGTCATAAAAGTTTGTATGAATGATCACTGGTAAACCTTAGCTTGCTTCGAGGTTTGGTCTGGCTACGTGTTATTTAACCTTTGAACTACATTCCTTTTGAAAAAAAAATTGGCTAAACCTTTAACATAAAGCAGACGACATAGTCACATTTCAGCAGACAACAGCATGCAAATGGTTTAAAACTAGTAGATATTTTAATATATGCAATGTAACTTATGGAATGCCTTACTAGAATCTTCAATTGCTTTAGGTAAGGTGAGAAATCCTGACCCAGCTATTACACCTACTACAAACACACACGTTGTCCACACGTTCAGACCATTCACCTCTTGCTTCAAAAGTGAATTTTTACAATATGTGAATGCATATTTCTTATTTCAAAAGTGTATAAAGCTATATATAATGCAAAAAGATTTGTTTATATTTTGAAAGCCCTGCTTTTGACAACAAACTTATCTGTATTTAAGAAATAAATAAGTATATTTCCCTCAGAACGAATGGTGCATGCGCATTAATTTTGCTAAACGGATAAAGCATTATAAGATCGGTACATTCTCAGAATCAATACGAAAGAAGTCGCATAACATTTTTAGCATGCAGCCGAAGAAAAAAAGCTGTTAAACATTTTTTTCATGGTGAAACGTACCATTTCACATGACGTAGATTGCTGGAACCTCTTGACCCTTTAGGTCAATTCTCAGATGAGAATAATAGATAAAGGGGGAGGCCTTCGAATTATGACGTGGCTTGTTCATGTTAAATATTATCAAAACACTGAAAGCACTGGTAGAGCGGTTGTCACTGCGGACACGAATATCCTCAGTGCCCTGAAGGACGAGTGTATACCAAGTTAGTTTGTTTTGGTTTTCAGATTCAAGCAAATAGTTTAGACACAATTTCTAGGAAGGGCTCGTCTGGCTCAGTCATGAAAGTGACAGAATCATTAATACGAAAATCAATGATACTCACTCTATAAAAAATATCTTTTGAATGGTAAATTCGGTAAAAGTAAAAGTAAGCAGTCTGATCAGGATCCATGCTGTTCGCTTACAAACCTTATAGCAAGTGGAGGACCGGAAAGCGAACAGCATGGATCCTGATCAGACTTCGCGGATGCGCAGGCTGGTCTGGATCCATGCTTGTCGCAAACGCACTGTGTTGATTTGTCATGATGCGGCTCATTTAATGTTTGAGAGCAGCACCCACTCAACCTTCCAAAACAACAAGTAGAGATAAAAAATGACAAAACAAGAGTATCGCAAAGGTGAGGGCAATATACGCCCGAATATAAATATGTTAGAGTATTCAAAACTAATATTTTATTAGCGAAAAGTTCCAATTAAAAAACTTGTCTGGAAAATGTTTTATCATAATTTTCCTTATGACGCATGCTTTATGAAACTTTTACAGAGGTCTTTTTTGGCAATGTTTTGTGCCATATATAGAAGCTCTGGTCACAAACAGGTCAGATGTGTTTTCCTATGAATTAGTCTACAAATGATACCCGTAGTAGGGTCAATTTTGGCCTAAGGGTCATATAGAAAACTGCAAATTGACGCTACATGCCAAATATCTATCCTCTGGACTTTGCTGTTTCACACAGTAAAACATAAGTCCAAATAAATCAAGTGACCCTGGCGGGCCAATATTGACCCCAGGGGTATGATTACTATCAGTTTTACAGAGGTTTACAAGGTCATGTTACATGCAAAAATATCAAAGCTCTGGGCATTGTATTTTTCACACAATAAGACTTAATTGTTTTTCTATAGTGTAAGTCTATATAAATTAAGTGACCCCTTGGTGGGCATTATATATTGATACAACGGGCATGGTTAAAAATTAATACCAGTTTTGTAGAGGCTCACAAAGAAAGTCTACATGTAAAATATCTAAGCTCTATGCATACTTACACTCAGAGGCATTAATAACCCGACACTTACATTTTTCTATATAAATTGGTTATTTGTGAACAGATTTTGTTCAACTTTGGACCATACAAAATTCAACATACATGTATCATTCTTACTACCTAGAATTTCATCGATGAGAAAATAGAGAAAATAACAAAACAAATATGCTACACTACAAAATGAAAAATCACAGAATGACTGTAAATATCGTAACAAAATGAAAGTCTCTGAATCACACTAAATCTGTATGTTACGTTGGGTAAGGTCAACTTTGACCAGATTGTCAAGATTTGAAAAATAAATTACGTTTTTTTTGACAATGCTTTTAACCCAAAATCTAAGATCTGGGCATTTGGTTTTGGAAAAAAATATGATTTTAAAAAGTTTTCCTATGTGTCTCCATATGAAATAAGTTGACCCTAGGGGTGGGTTAAATTTTCATTTGAATAAATTTTGTACTGGTCTATACAAGGCTACAACAGAAATAATTAGCTATAGGCATCGGTTTGGGAGAAGTTATATTTTTTTTTAGCTTTTCCTATATTTAAATTGAAGTGACCCCTGGCATAAATGAATTTGACCACAAGGTCGTGATTTAACAAATTTAATAGTATTCTATACTAGGTCCTGCAGTTATGGAGAAGAATATTTTCATGTTTTTCCTATATTTACACTGTGTAAAGAAAGTTTACTCCGGGGCTCGCAAGAAACATGAATGTGTACTTCTTGACCTTTTACCAACCATGACCTTGATGTTGTGTCATGGATATCATAAGCAAATAGTCTAGATTATTTGTGCCAAGTTATTTAAAATCTTCCATAAAGTCAAAAAGTTATGGAGAACATATAACCTTGACATTGGTTGCAGCGACCTGGATGTTGAGGTCTGTATATTGTGTCGTGGTGGGGATCATTTGTGCTAAGTATTTTTAAAACCTTTGAATTGTCAATAAGTTATAGCGGACATGAAAAAAAAAGTTTTTACATTGGACCGTTGAGTGTGACCCTGACCTTCAGGGTTGTGATTTGCTTATTGTGCTCTGCCAATGGTGTCGTAATGTTGATCATTGCTGCCAATTTATCTTAAAACACTTCAGAGGTTTAAAAGTTAGAGACTGATGCGAAATGCAGACTTTCTAACATATGAACTGTAAGTGTGACCCTGACCTTTTGGGTAGCAATTCAATTATTGCGATCTGCACATCGTCTCATAATGGTGATCAATTGTGCCAAGCTATTTAAACAAAATTTCATGGGTTTAAAAGTAATAGAGGGGACACGAAATGTAGATTTTTATACATTTGACCTTGACCTTTGGTGTAGCAACCCAATGTTTGCGTTCTGCACATGTTCTTATACTGGTTATCAATTGTGCCAAGATATTTTTTTAATTTCAGCGGTTAAAATGTTGGAGCGGACACGAAATCTAGGCTTTTTAACATTTGACCTTAAAGTGTGACCTTGACCTTTTGTGTAACAACCAAATTATTGCACACTGCACGTCGTGTCATAATGGTGATCCGTTGTGTCAAATTATTTCAAAACTTAACAGCGTTAAAAAAGTTATAGACGGACACGAAATGTAGACTTTTTTATTATTGAATGAAGACTTTTAACATTTGACCTTAAAGTGTGACCTTGACCTTGGGGATAGCAACGCAATTATTGCGCTCTGCATATTGTCTCATTATGGTGATCACTTGTGCCAAGTTATTTCAAAAAAATTTCAGGGGTTTGAAAGTTATGGAGCGGACACGAAAGTGTTACGGACGGACGGACTGACAGACGGTGTCCATTGCTATAATCCCCTTTCCGCTACGTGGAAGGCGATTAACAATGTTGGTTTAGTCCCATCTTAAAAAGCCATACATATAAAAGCTCAAGATCTTTTTATTTATTTCTGGGAATATTTGAAAACATTACGCATTGTCAGTTCTATTTTTAACTTCTGTGACTAAGATATACAATAATCCGGTTTGTGCAAAAAACAACAACAAAATAAAATTTCTGTCACATCAACACTTTTAAAGGCTTTGTGGCGACTTTCCTGCTTTACTGAGGAAGACCTTAATATGTTTCCCTCCGTGCATTATTTCATAATATTGACACCTTCTGGTCATCTTTTAAGGCAAATCAGAATTACAAAGTCTATAAAGTTGGTCATCTTTTAAGGCAAATCAGAATTACAAAGTCTATAAAGAAAGTGAAATTTGGATTATTCAAATAAAGAAAACAGTTAAATTATTTGTAAAATAAAGAAATCAAAGTCATATGTTCATCCTGATTCCAAATTCAAATACGTCCTGAACTTAATCTTAATTTGGAACATACTAGTGTTCATGTGCATTACATGCTACCGGACAATTTAAGAAATGCTGTTTTTCCTCATCTCCAATTACATTGAAATTATGGTTTTAAGACTGCACTTTTATAATGACTTATTTAAAAAAGAAAGCTAATATGAATTTTGGATACGTTCAGCCGCGGGTTATTCCACATGATTTATTTATATTTATAGATGATGAGAAAATAACGAAACTGTAACAGTTGATATGATTACCAATGTCTTTGAGATTTTATTTGAATGCTTACCTGTATATCAGTTATAGTTTATTACTACGTGTCGACAATTTACATACTTCTTTGTGTGTGTGGAACAAAAAACGCCCGCAAAGGTTTACAAACACATATTTTTTTATAACTGTTAAAAAACGGTCGAAAACAAAAGCAAAATCTATCATTACACCAAATTTATTAAGTGCCTTTCTGATATATATAACATGTTCAAATGCGTTAAAATCAACAAATTTATATCATAGTTATAAACATTAAAAAGGAAAACTCGACATTAAATGAAATTTCAACAATTATACAAATCTAGATATGACTATGTAAAACTATTTGCATATAAACACACTCTTAAATTCTTTTCAACGTGATTTATAATAATATCATGAAACAGACCGCCATCTTAAATAGTCACATATTTCTAATGAACGAAGTGAGACTGCGGTAACAAAACTCATATTGTTTACATATCGGAATTACTTATATTGTAATATTAATTTGAGACTTTTAAGTTTTAGTTTTGTGAACATTCTTCTGTAGCTTGTTCTTAATGTATACTGGAGTTTGTCCCTACTGTATTCGATTTTCAATAGGTAAAACAATGGAGATTCTATACAACGTTTTGGGGATTCTGTTTTTCTCTATTTTAATGTGTTTAAATGAAGGGGTTGTTTTTGGTAATAAGACAAGATGCCATTTGATGAACAGTCCGGAGTTTGTTGATGATCATTTAAGACATACTGACCGTATAACAAAGCATTAGGTTGTCTGACCTGTAGGTCACAAAATAATTTATAAAGAATTTTGAGGCAACGGTGGAATATGGCCTATTTGTTTTGCGTAACAAGATTTATAATTTATGCTGCTCTATATTTTTTTAGAATAGAAGAAAGTGTCAAAATTCTAAAACAAAATGGTGATTTTATCCATGTTTCTCCAACTGTTAAAATATTTCAGCTGGGCTTGTATTGCATTGAGATGAGAACACAATCATTTAGGTTTTCCAGATGCATCTATGGCATATAATATTGAAGACGTTCTTCATCACAACATATTGACATATTGTCTATTCCTTCTTATCACATTTGATCTGTGGGATTTTTTTTTTGCTTTATTTGTTATTTATTATTATTATTATTTAATGACCAATAAATGAAGAATGTTGAAAAGTTTTTTTCTCAAATCGGGCCAAACATCAAGCATAAATTTTATTTTTTTGAATATAACTAGAAGTAGATTTCATTATTATCTTTTGCCTCTAAAACTTTAAGCGTTTTTATTGTTACAGTAACGGTTCAGCAAAATGTTGCCGATGTTTTAATTCAAATTTGTGTTTCTTAATGGAAAGTAAATGTAGCGAAATTTGAAATGATTTTTTTTTATGTTTCAAATGTATCCAACTCTGAATTCTGCAATGCATAATCATGACATTAACTTCTACAACATGCTTGAAATGATAAAACTGAAAGCCTCATACGTTTCCGGGTTTCTCTCATTTTACCTTTTTGTTGCCATGGCAACAGAACCAATTAATGTTGTTGATAGAATGAAAATCTACCTTTTAAAAAATTAAAGACTTAAGAACATTTTAAAATGTAATCTTGTTGGTTATTCTTAGTCTTAATAATCGTTATATATCAATTCACTAGAAATTGGGACTCAATTTTCGTTTACCCCACCCACTTTAGGAATGTCAGAACTCACATTCTTACACACTAAAAATAAAAATAAGGGTACAATTAGTAAGTTGTTGATCAGGTCTTTTTATAATATGGTAAAAATATTAGTTTTCACCACTATGCCTTGACTGATAGGAAAAATGCCAGCCCCATGTCGATTTTTGATACTTTTTCCTGCCTTTTTAGCAAAATTTCTCTATGAAAACAAGAGTATATGTATAAGAAAAAGAAAAAGGACCCTTTTTCATATTGTTCCAAAAAAAAATAAATCCAAAAAAGAATTAATTTTATCACATAAATTGCGTATTAGCCATTTTTCAATAATTTGGCGGCCATCTTGGATTTCTCAAAACGTTCCATGATTTGACATGTCTACCCATTTTTTTGTAAACTTCAGACAGTTACTTTGGTATAACAATTATCCATGGACCTTTTTGCACACAAAAGGTCACCAGGGACTGTACTACTATTGTTATTAATCAAGAGGACTTAATTTGAATATTTAATTAAAGTTTTAAGTAAGATTGAATCAGAAAAGTATGTCACTTACCGCAATAAATCTCTTAGTATATTCTTATAGCCGTTGTATATAATATACATATTTATATATATTATTCTTTACTTACTATAATAATGATTATTTGTCCTGATGAATATTTATTTTATACGTTCATTGTTCTATTGTGTATAGTTTTATCGTTATATCATTTAGTTTTAAGTTATTTGGCAAATCAATTACATGAATTAATTTTATTTTTTTGGCGATTTTCACTCATATGTTATATATGGCAAATACGTTTAATATAGATATAAAGATATACATACACTCATTCTTTTAAATTAATGCAATTAAAACAAATATAAAGAAATATACAAATTAACTTTTTATCCGTTAAGAACCAAATATGTTTTCTACATTTCATCGACTCATACATCAATAAAGTAAATTTAAATACTAAAAAGAGCTGCAAAAATTATACTTAATAGACCGATACGTTCACCAACATTAGATCTTTTTAATTAACTTAAATGGCTTAAATTCAATTTCAGAGTGAAATACCACACAGCAATTATGGTGTATAAAACTTGAAACAATCTGGCACCGTTATATATGAGTGGAATTTTTAGTTTCTCTCACAAAGAATTACATAATTTACGCTCAATCGCTCATAAAGATCTAGTACTGAAAAGTATACCTCATACAAATTATTTAAAGGATTCTTTTCTTACATCAGTATTGATGTTTGGAATAAATTACCTATGACTATCATACAATGTTCGACTTTACAATCTTTAAAAAACAACTGTAAAATTTCTTTTCTAAGTTTACAGTTAGATACATAATGAAAATTGACCGCTTTATATTTTAATTGTTGTAAATGTCGATATCATCATTTTTTCCTCTTCTTTTTAATCATTACGAGTTTATCTATAATTACCATAATTAATACGAGTGTCAGTCGGATTAATGAATAAAACTTATCTAACCTTAACATTAAATAATATTTTTTTTTTTTATATATAAACCAAAAGATTTTAAATATTTGAATAGATCTACATCTTGGTTATTGTTAAATCAGAAGGCTATACTGAAAATAAATATACTTGTTACTGTAAACTTTGTATGTTACCTTCTATAAATAAAGATTTTATTATTATTATTATTATTATTATCTATCAATTTCGATACCTTGAAAAGATACATAATTATTTATGTATATCTGCGTAAATATTTTCTTCTTTAATAATCGTATTCAATGAAACATAGCAAAAATGGTATTCAGATTCAATAGCATTTTGATTACATGACTTACAAAACCTACTCTGTCAATCAATCCTACTTAATCTTTCTCATTAAATTTCCAGTTTATGCAAACTTCGTCTAAAACGAGTAATAGAGTTTCTGGTAGCAACATTATTAATACCATAAACTGTTGTTTTTTTTAATATATTCAATTAAAATCCATAATATTAATAATTGGATAAATATTACATTTAATCTTACATGAATATCCTTTAATTAATTATTAACAGGGTAAGAATGCACCAGTTAAGATATTCAAATTATTCGAATTTTTGTAGTGTTGGCCACCTGCAGTAATGTGGTTAAAATATGTTTTTAAGTAGATCATAGAATTTCGGGCATACTAACATGAGATGGTAACCATCTTTGATTTGATTCATAGAACAATTTTAACATTCTCTTTCTTTCCTTGGAGTATTATTATGCCTTCCAGTCTCTATCGCTAAATTATATGCTGATAATCTAAACCTAGTAAGTGATATTCTTTGTGCATTATTTTAGATAACATTAAGGTATATCACTTATATCCTGATAAACCTATATATTTGACATACTTATGTTATCATATATATTTAACCTGACCAGTTTTTACCATTGTATGTTATCCCATTATCTGTATCTTTTTTAAGTTAATTACATGCCATTTTTACAATGGTATCATCAATAAGTTTCAAGATTTTCATCCAATGTCTAATAATTATAATTTTTCTATGTATCGCCATCGGATATTTTCCGATTTCTCCGTACATTCCAGCAAAGTTCGTTGACTTGAAAACATAGAACTTTTCAAAGGAATTTACAGTGTACTAACTCAATATTTTTCCATTCATTGTATCCAAATATCTCTACACCATAGTTAAGTATAGATCCTACTAAGCTATCAAATAATTTGCATGTATCAATTGTTTTAAGTTCAAGTTGATAATATACGGTAAAGAGGTTATGTAAAGCAAACATTGAATGTTGAGAAATGTTTTTCTTTGTTCGGTACCAACTTCCTTTTTTTAAAAGATTAATTCCAAGATATATGAATAAGTTTACAATTTCTAATTTTTGTTCATTAAAAGTAAAGTTATATGAAATGTGTTAACCCTGTTCGAAAAACATACTTTTTTGTTTTTATTGTATTTACGTTAAGATTCCATGTGTTACAGTATTTACCCAGGTTATTTAACATAGATTGTAGTGTTTTCGGTGTATGGGCAAATAAGAATTTTCGTCTGCAAAAGTAGCATGGGTAATGTTAAGTCATCAAAGTTGATTATTCCTTAAAAATTAACATTGATATTATTTATAATATCGTTTATGAAAATAAGAATATCAAAATTGAACTCGTGTCTCCCTGTTTTACGCCAATATTTGATTCAAAATTGTGTGATTTTTGTTTATTATATCGGATTGCGGTGCTAACTTTACAATACCTACTTTTAATGACATTTACGAATTTTGAGCTTACATTTTCTTGTAAAAGTTTATTAAAAATGTACGCACGTTCTAATTTGTCGAATCTACAAATTAACATATAATTCCCTTTTCAATGACAGGGTTTTTACTATAATTGAGTGTAAAATGAAAATGCAATCTACTGTTGATTTATTCTTCTTTTGGAACCCATACTGATGGTCCGTTATTTTATTATGTTTTATAGACCATATAGTTTGACGATTTAGTAAAATTTGGGAATAAATTTTTTCTATGATATTTATCGAAGTTATTCCACGATAATTTTTAGGATCTTCTACATTACCACTTTTCGGTATCGGCGCTATGATGTCTTGTCCCCATTCCCGAGGGTATTTCCCTGTCAAAAGATTCTGTTAAAAACTTAAGCATAAAGTTTGATATTTCTGGATACCAGTACTTCGTCGTGCTAGTATTATAAGTACCTATCTCCATTTTCATGAAAATTGAGTATGATATACCACTGGACTCAGAATTTAAAGTTCTATCTCCAGGTGGTTCCCGTTTTAAGTATGAGGTAACCCTGTTTTATATAATTGCATGCATTTCGTTTACCATTTTCGAAAATAATAGTTGAACTAATTATGTTGCCCTATGTACATGTGCCATACAATGCTTGTGTACGAGGACAGATTTTTATTTGTCAAAGAGCATTGACGCCTTTGTTTAAACTGGCTGTCAGAAGTAAGTTAGTTTTTTAGTATCATATTTCGTGAAATATTAGGAAATATTACCAGTAAGTCGAAGCAAAACCTTTAATTCTTTTAAAAGAGATAATGCCATTATATATAGTCGCCGCCTTTAAAATATAAGTGGTTACATACACTACTCTTGGAGATAGAGTATTGTAATTCTGAAGGGAAATTTCTTTATTTTGTGTTAATATTATCAAAAACATGACAATAAATAGAAGACAGTATTGTTTCAGGCTATTGTACTTATCTGAAACATTTTTAATCATCTATTTGAGTTATCAAAAAACATTTAATAAGGTATCATGAAAGAAAGTCGTTATGAATTATATAAAATAGAACTTTTGAACTATAGATATATTTGGATGATTGAATTTCGGAGATAGTTGTAGTTTCTTGTTTTTATATACTGTATTCTTTATACTCAACTGTTGTTGTAGTATAAAATACTTTAATTGTTTCAGAGATTAGAGTGTGTTTCATTGAATGAAGATGCCAGAGCATATACTAGTGTTTATTTTGTGATTTCTTCCATTGGAATTTTTACTTGTCAGTGTTTCACTTACATGTAAAAGAAAAAACTGAATGTCTCACATTGCAGAAATTTAAACGACTTCGATTATTCTGCGATTAGATTTTGTCACTATGTACTGTCAATTACTAGTATATCTTATTTTCTCTTGCAAATTTTTATCAGGTGAACAATTAAGTTTCTTTAAAACTTTGGTTTATTTTCATTCTTATTGGCAGAAAGAGAGAATCACATATAGTTTAAAGAGCTAATTGTAAACGCTTGCATTGATTGTTCCTTTCATAGTTTTCAAAATGAGTAAAGGTTTTCAGCTGAAAGAAGTTTTTTGCAAAATGCATTGTTTCTGATGATGACGGTTAACAAAATGATTAGGTTTCAAATCCATTACTGAGTATTCATTAAG
Source organism: Ruditapes philippinarum (assembly GCF_026571515.1). Taxonomy (NCBI): domain Eukaryota; kingdom Metazoa; phylum Mollusca; class Bivalvia; order Venerida; family Veneridae; genus Ruditapes; species Ruditapes philippinarum. Next base: position 13,924 of record NW_026861039.1, read on the forward strand.
CATTATAGAGTGTAAAGTTATTTCTTCCACTGTTTAACTATGTTATTCTTTCATTTCAGTTGAGGTAATAATGTTTTGTACTTGTTACATTTTGGCAAATCATTTTGCGGGAATAGCACAAAAGTTTAAACACAATTCTTAGAAATACTTTCACATGATCTTCCAATCTATAATAATGTTATTTTTGATAGGAGTTGTTGCACTTTTATTGTGACTCTATCAAGGGTATTTTTTACACTTTGGTCTTTTTAACAGCGAGAGATAAAATCTAGAACTTATTCAAGACAAAGAAGAAGATAAACATGTTAAAATTTCTATTTCATCAGAGAGTTGATTTTATATTCATTTTAGTATGTAACTATGTGTAGTGTTTCTGTTCGTTAACATTGCAGAATTTGTTTACACTGGAAAAATATTGCCTTATATTTATCGTTGTATGATAAATATTTAAAGTGATTGTGTTGAAATCCTTTTTTTCAGTTTTGTAAAAATTCACATTGCAGGTAAAATACAAGTAGTTTATTGCAATCTATTTCAAAACATGCATGTAACTGATGCCTACAGGTGAAATAATTTATTCAAATTTATTTCTTTGTCACAAGTTATATCAAAACGTGTATCTGAAAGATAAAAAATATAGTTATTGGCCAGAATATACAAAAACCATAATAATCCTATTTGTTTTCATTAAAATTGAACATATTTATTAGTTTTAAAATATCCTATATCCTAGTTCATATTATCCTTGGCAGGTTAAAAACGCCCTATCTCCAGGTGCAACATAATTCTAAGCTTCCGGCAAGTAAAAATAAGCAAAACGCTCTATCTCAAAATGAAATATCCGATTTACGAAAATATCTCTAAAGATATCTTGTAAAAACTTTGTTTGCAAGTTATGATGGAACCTATAAAGGATTAATTCCAAAGATTTCCATCATTACATGGTCCAGTATCAATTTTCTGTTAACTAAATTTTTAAGCTCGATTTCCCGCAATGTTACATAATGGCACTTAGGGCGTTATAATACTAGCACGACGACTTATATATTTTTGCCACTATGCACTTGAATTATTTTGACTAAAATTAGCTTTCTCCATTTCTGGCATAGTTATTTCTTTGTCTAGATCTTCATCTATGATATTTTGATCGTAACTTATATTATCATATGCATTGTCTGTACTGTATAATGTGTTGATATAATGATGAGCATCCGAACGACATACAGTGATTTTATCAAGCGATAAAATCTCCGATTTGGATATATCATTTCGATCCTAACACGACATCAACAAATAAATGCTTCCGTACCTGGTATTAAGCTAAATTGCGCCTGATTTGTTTCCTACTTTTTTCAGTGCGTCTCATTTTTAGTGGTTACGTCACATGTATATAATGAGTGCGTCATATGTCTAAAAATAGATCGTCTACAGTGATTTGATTTATGTTCAATAGGGAAAATGTGGGTCGTGTAAGAATTATATATAATGCAAATGACGCCACGCCAAATTGTTGTTCCTCTTGTTTTATATCTTTTTGATAGCATTGCTTTATAAAACTCCTGCGCTGTTGTTTATGTGTGATAAATAAAGATGTTGTTATATTTTTATGGTCCTTCGTAATCATTGATTCCAACACTTTAAGTGTTGAAGGTATAAAAGCTTTGAACCGAGTGTAATTGTGTGTGACAAACAATGCGCATACTTTTCGTGGTGTAGTAGTATTACATTTAGTAGTAAAAACTCGCGAATGCACGTCTAGAAAAAAACCGTGGTTTGATACAATTTGCTATAATACAAGATTAGAGTTTAAGAGAACTAGGAACTTATTTTTAAAAGATAAAACCAATGATAACCTAAGACAACAATATTTACGTTCAAAAAATATGTATAATCAAACGATAAGAAAAAGTAAAAAAATATATAAATTGGGCGAAGCTAAAACGCTTACGAAATTAAGTAAGTCGCAACCGCGCAAATTCTGGAAAAGGGTTAAGAAACAATACGCAAAAAATCCTGTTCATGCTAATGATTTAAATATTTCTGATTTATTTAGTCATTTTAAGAATTTATATAGCGTGGAAACGAATGACAGAGATCAAGTTACGAATCCAATGTTAATAACAGATGACGATTTAGATAGCGCTATATCAATCTCGGAAATAAAAGAGGCAGTTTTTTCCCAAAATAATAATAAAAGCGCTGAGGCGGATTCTGTTATTGCGGAGATCTATAAACATTCTTTTGATATTATTTCACCATTTTTATCAGCAAGTTATAATAGAATTTTCGAAAATGGGGAATATCCCAATAATTGGGGAGCAGGTATTATTGTACCAATTTTTAAAGGGGGAAATGTTGAGGATCCTAAGAATTACAGGGGCATAACCCTCATTAATATAATTGAAAAAAATTATTCTTAAATTTTACTTAATCGTCTAACGAAGTGGTCCGTTAAACATAGTAAAATTATTGACAATCAGTATGGTTTCCAGAATGGAAAATCCACAACGGATTGCATATTTCTTTTACACTCTATAATCGTTAAGTCATTATCAGAAAGAAAAAATTATATTGCTGTTTTCTCGATTTCGAAAAATGTTTTGACAAATTGGATCGAACATTTATTTTTCAGAAATTATTGTCAGAAAATGTAAGTTCAAAATTTGTAACGGCTATAAGATGTATGTACGCATCCGTTAAAGCTGCTATTAGATATAACAATACAGTCTCGTCTTTTTTCGATTCAAATATTGGCGCAAAACAAGGGGACCCCAGTTCCACATTATTATTTTTATACTTCGTGAATGATATAGTAGAAAATATAAATTCCAATATAGAAGACCTTTTTAAAATCGACGACGCTAAAATATTTCTGCTGCTCTTCGCGGATGACGCCGTTTTATTTGCACATACGCCTATGGCACTCCAATCTATGCTAAATGATTTACAAGTATATTGTCAAACTTTGGGACTTAAAGTTAATACTAATAAAACAAAAATTATGATTTTTGAAAAAGGCAGACATACAAGTTACAATTTCGTATATAATGACATAGTTCTGGAAAACGTAAATTTTTTAAAATATCTTGGGATTAATTTATTTAAAAATTGACATTGGAATAGAACTCAAAAGAAATTAGCACAACATGCTTCGTTTTCATTGCATAATTTATTTACAGTGTTTAATCAATTAGAATTATCTATTGGAGACAAATTTAAACTTTTTGATAGTATGGTAGGCTCAGTTTTAAACTATGGTGCTGAAGTTTATGGATATCAAGAAGGAAAAAATATAGAAACGATCCATTGTAAATTTCTCAGAAAAGTCTTATGCGTTAAGAAAGCAACAAACTTGGATGGTCTTTATGGCGAAACCGGTAGACATCCAATGCGAATACATCGTAAATTTATAATGTTAAAATATTGGACATAATTAATCAGTTTACAAAATGACTGTCTGCTTAAACGTATGTATAATGTCTTAAAATTTGATGCAGAAAACGGTCTTTCTTATGGTGGTAACAACTGGGCATGCCAAATTAAACAGATTTTAAATGATATAGGAAAGTCGAACATATAGATTAATCAAGGACATATAACAATCAATTTTCAACAAGTTAAAATTAGAATATTGGACATTTACAAGCAAGAATGGTATAGTAATATAAGAAATTCTAGTAGACTATCGTCATACAGCATCTATAAACGCTCACTCGAAACTGAAGACTATCTTAATAAAGTTAACATAAACAAATTTCGAATATCACTTACAAAATTTAGATTGTCATCCCATAACCTAGCAATAGAAACGGGTCGATACGAAAACGTAGCGCGAGAAAACAGACTATGTACGAATTGCAATTTAAACGTGATAGAAAATGAATTCCATTTTTTGCTAGTTTGCCCCAAATACTATAGTTTACGTCGCAAATATTTGAAACCATACTATTGTCGTTGGCCATCAATTCATAAATTTGAAAAACTAATGTCTACAACAAATACCCAAATGTTGAATAACCTGTCAAAATTTTTGTATTTTTCATTTAAAGAAAGAACTGACAACATTTAGTATATTTTTGTCTTTGTCATATATATTTTTTTGTATTTTTCACATGAAAAAAAGGACAACAGTTATTACTTTACTTGTCAAATATTTCGTATTTCTCATTTAAAGAAAGAGTTGACAACAATTAGTAGGTTAAATTTATTCAGTTGTCAATTGTTTTTGTATTTTTCATCTTAAGAAAAAACTGACAACAGTTAGTATCTTGTCAAATTTTTGTATTTTCCATTTTAAGAAAGAAATGACAACAGTTAGCATCTTAAATTTATTCAAGTTTTGTAGCACCAAATACAACATTTCAACTTTGTCAAGGTCTTTATATTATCAATGATGTACTTCTATTGTAAGATAACAGGAACTTAAATTTATTCAAATTTTGTAGCAACAAGAACTTTCTCTGTAAAACATTAAGGTATTTATATTGTATATCATGTTCTTACATTACATGATTGTTGACTGTATTGGCTATAAATGTATATTGTCGTTTTATGCCAAATAAAGAATATGTTATGTTATGTTATGTTATGTTATGTTATGTTATGTTATGTATTATTGTACCAGTGCCCAAAAAGGGTAATCTAAATGATGTGAATAATAACAGGGGTATCACCCTTACTAGTATATTTTCTAAACTTTTCTCAATATTGTTAGACATGAGATTACGTAAATTGGCCGAAAGTAATGAAAATATTGAAAGATAAAAGTACTACTGATTGCATTTTTGTTTTATGTTCAATTATTAATAAGATAATACGTCACAAAAAGAAAAGGGTATATGCATCATTTATTGATTTCAAAAAATATTTTGATATGTTATACAGAAATGGAATAAGGTTTAAATTGATTGAATCTGGTGTATCATATAAAGTTGTAACAATGTTACGAAGTATGTATATAGGGGCCTCCGTGGCCGAGTGGTTAAGGTCGCTGACTTGAGATCACAGGTCCCTCACCGCTGTAGGTTCGATCCTCACTCGGGTCGAAATCTTTCATGTGAGGAAGCCATCCAGCTGGCTTACGGAAGGTCGGTGGTTCTACCCAGGTGCCGGCTCGTGCCTGAAATAATGCCCGGAGGGGCACCTGGGGTCTTCCTCCACCAATAAAGCTGGAAAAAATCGACGAAAAAATCTCGGCGGGACGCTCTAGGATGGCCCGACTTGAGTGTACGGTCGCCCATATGGGCTTTCCGGCGGCGACCTTAAATAAACGCATTAAAAAAAAAAAAAAAAAAAAAAAAAGAAGTATGTATAATTGTGTGAAATCTTGTGTAAGAGCAAAGGCTGCCTGACAGATGAATAGTTATATGGGCTTAAAACAAGGGGAACCACTCTCACCATTGTTATTTATTTTCTTCGTGAATAATATGCACGAAAATTTACAAATAGATAATGTTGATACATTTTCATTAGATAATATACAAAAATTTTACTATTTTTTGCGGACGATCCAGTTTTATTCTCTTATTCTAAGGAAGGATTGCAATGCCTCCTTAATTAACTTCATACATATTGTACTAAGTGGGGTATTGTGGTGAATGAAGATAAAACGGTTGCTATGGTTTTTAAATCTGGAAATAGAAATGAAGATGTAGAAGTATATTACAATAATGAGCCACTTAGCGTTGTTAAGTCATTCACCTATCTTGGTGTTACATTATCGTTTTTCATATCTATGGAATAATGATAATATTTCACTTGTGCATGTTAATACTATTATACAAAAACTTTATGATCAGCAGCTACAGCAATGGTGTGCTGAACTAAATACTTTCTCAAAGTTAGAAAGTTATAATTTGTTTAAAATTGAATTTACCCAAGAGAAATATTTAAGTTGTATTAATGATGTAAAACATCGTTAAATGCTCACAAGGTTTAGGTGCTCTTCGCACAAATTAGCTATTGAAGAGGGTAGACATAGAAATATTGAAAGAAACCAACGCCTCTGTACAAAATGCAATATGAAACAAATTGAAACTGAATATCACTTCTTATTAGTATGCCCATATTATAACAATTTATGGAAAACATGTTTACCTAGATATTATTGCTCATGGCCTAATTTAAATAAATTCATATCAATAATGAAATGTACGAACAAAAATGCAATTGTTAACTTAGCAAAATTTGTTTATTCAGCAATGCAACTAAGAAATGAATCTACTTAACTCATTTGTTTGAAATAATGTACGCTGATAAATAATTATGTATATGTATAATTTATAATGTATTTACCTTACTTTTCTGTACTTTGTATTGTACCGCCAAAATGTTACTTGGCGATGAACATGTATATATTTTTTGCCAATAAATTATTTGACTTGACTTGACTTGTTATCTTTTATAAACAGACCCAATCATCTTTTAATGTTTGTTTTTATTGCTATCAATGAATTCGATTTACTTTCTGCATTTGCTTTGGAAATTCGTTGTCGCACATTTGTGTAAACGTACAAGTTTATAGTAGATCTAATTCATATCTTTCATCAAGAATGATTAAAAACTTTTAAATATTTAACAGAGATTATTGAAAGACTACTGCGTCAATACTGCATTTATTGAATGAGTTGAAAACTATAATATTTTACAAGCCTCTATCCAGTATGATATTACTTTTGTTCAATAAATTTAAAAAAACACTCACACAAAAAAAACCCATAAAATACCGTAAACAGTCCAACCTAATTTGACCATATATCAACGCACTTGTGCTTTTGTTAGGGTATATGATGAAATCAATACCCAATTGACATTTTTACGAAATTTATCTGCATAAAGTGAAACAAATGACACTCAATACTATGGTGGCTGATTTGGAGCGCTTTTTGTGTCGAGTTGTCGCTAGCGACAGAACGATAAAGCGCTAAACGGCGCGTTGTCGGATTTTCGTCATGTCGTCCTGTCGCTAACGATGCATGCAAAACGGTGCGTTGTCGTGTGGCTAGTTGTCGCGATGTCACATTGTCGCTCGGCTCAAAGGATTGGCTGATAAACCAAGCGAAAGGGCGACATCGCGACAACGAGCCGCATGACAACGCGCTGTTTGGCATGCTTCTCTAGAGACAGGACGACAAGACGACAGTGCGACAACGCGCCGTTTGGTGTGTTTCGCTTGAGCAAGACGACAAGACAAAAAGGCGATAACAATATAGGTTGTGTTGTCGCTATCGACAAAGCAACGCGCAAAGTGTACCAAATCGGCCACCATATGTTTATGATTTTATGACATATGCAAAGTGAAAACTGCTTGTATATTTCGCCAATTTAAATTAATAAGTTAATATATATTCTAAGTGATGATTAAAATATATTGCTTACGGATCTCAAATTTTCCAAAACGTTTCATGTTTTTTTTGTGTGTTTTTTTTCCAGACAATAGACACAGGTGCATACATCATGTAAACGTTGGAAAATGGATAATGTGTTTTATTAATAATAAATTATTCATTGCGTTTTATGTCAAATTAAATGAAACATACCATGTTTACTTGCTTGGGTCCATTTGTTTAATTGAAAAATGATTACTCGAGCCTTGTTCTTGAATATCAACGGGTCCCAAAAGAATACTCTTATGAAAGGAGATCCTGGAACATATTTGATATATAAATAAAGTAATAATATTTAATGGTGTTGATACTTGTTGTAATTAAAGGCAAAAAAAGATAAATCATTTGATTATGCCGTACGTTTTAACCGGTATATTGATTTAAACTAAATAATTTAGATCCATATATCAACAAAGTTTTACATCAAATTTGGAAATCACAATGTTTATCAAGGAATCATTGTACATGCCTAAACAGAAAAATCAGTTTTTGTTAATTCGCAGTTAAGCTTATTTAAGTTTATGTTCATGTATTTAATTATCATTATTATTAGAAAAGATAATAAGATATACTTAACATAATTCATAAAAAAAACTTTTGACATCTATGTCAGGTTCCCAATGTTTACAAAGATCACGGCTTTTCTGAATATATATATACCGTATATTTACAATAACATTAACTTAAGAGAAAAAAAAATGTGTTTGACAAATGGACATTACATTGCTTTAAACATATTTATTAAGCTCGATTGAGAAACAAGTTCTTGCAACTTATATTAATCACTTTCGAGTCCTCTTCCTGGAACCAACCAGTACTGGTGTCATATAAATGAACGTGGTCGTGAACCCGAGTAGAGCTCGAACCTATGGTCTCTGGGTTGAGAGGCAGACACCTTAACCACTAGGCCATGGCTCACCTTAAATTACATTGACGACCTATATCTAAGAAAGAAAATCAAATATAAATTTTCCCCGTTCAAATCCACAATCCCTTGCGCGAGATGTATGGGCCCTTTCCGCCATCTTGATGGTAAAATAATCAGATTTTACGTTACCGAATGAGTGTACATTAAGTCTATCTTGAATTACCGATAAAAATGACATCTCTCTGATTCTTTTTTTTCCACATTTTACAAGAAACTTTTCGTCTATTATTTTGTTTCTCGTATGCAGTCAAGATGATGGCGTGAGTATCGGTAATTTTTTATTATGTTTTCGTCAGAAAATCAAAAAAGATAAGGATATCGATTAATCTCAAAGAAATACTAATAGTTACGAAAAATGCAAAATCAAAACCTTATTCTATCAATAAAGTAATTTTAAGATCCTTAACTGTACAAAATGTATTTTACAGTATCAACCAAACCGTCTTGCAACAGACTGATAAAAAATTCATGACTTTAAGATTTTTAAAATAACGAACGTGCAATGTATATATTTCGTCTCAGTAGCCATTTCTTTCATTTTTTTCTTTTAAAAACATGTTAGCGTATTTGCAAATATGATATAGAGGATATTTGTTTGTTTGTGTGTAAGATGAAATTTTATTTCATCGAGAGGGCTTTAAAAACAGTATTGTCACGAGTCGCGTAGCCACTCGTGATAATACTGTTTTTAAAGTTTACGAGATTTCTATAATGTTAACGTCAATATTAAAATCTGTTTTCCCCACTGAGAGCCCCATTTAGTCGGAATTTTTCATTAAATACAAGAAGTCTTGAGCAGAAAAAAAGTTCGACAGTTAACGTTAAATGACGGTGAAATTTTCCATTTTATTAACAAAAATATGAATGATCGCTTGTTTTTTAAATAAAAACAAACAATTCTTGTAGGAGAATAGTCCAACCATCCATCCATATTTCTGTTACTTACTGCGAATTTATATTAGACCTGGTTTGTTAATGTAAGCGGCAGCCATTTTTTAAAGTGTATTTCACGGGAGGAAAATAATTGTGTTCAATTCAGAGGGATATCATTTGGATTTGTTAGTCATACACTTTTTTAATAGAAAGAAAACTTATTTGAAGATTGTAATAGACAAAAACATTCAAAAAGCAGCAAGGAAAATGGAAAACTTCAAAGGCTGGCTAAGGAACGCTGAGTTGTTTATTTATTCTTCGGGCTGATGGCTGTCATTGCTTTTCAAGTTTTCATAAAGCATACGGCAGTTATTGCTCGTAGGATACTTTAATATACCAAAATGACATTAAGAGCAGATTGGCATGAGGAAGGAATGTATTTTTCAGACTGTAAAAATGAAACAAACAAAAAATTAGAGACGAAATTTGGTGACTGGATTTGGGATGAATAGAAATAAGTTTTCTTCTTATTATTACTTTTCACATTTAAGGTATTTATCAATTTCAGCATTGCTTTTTTTAAACAGCCTGACATTGTCAGAATTGTAAGCAAAAATAAAATTGAGGTACCACATGGGGACAATCTTAAAAAAGAAGTCTCATCTTTGAAAAGTGTGAAATCAGTAATACACTGAAAAGCATAAAATAAAAGCCTTTAAACAGTTATCCGTTTACTATAGCCTGCTGTAATAAATATTTCCCGAAACATTAAGTTGATATAGTGCGGAAACGAGAGGTGTAATGGGCAAGAGGAGGTTCATCATGAAATATGTCCTTCAAGCAAATGATATATTTTATACAGTATATTCTATTATTCAAAATATAAGTTTTATTGCAATACAATGAAAATTTGAATATTCTGAAGAATAGTCTAAGAATGTTTAAATTTGGATGAAAAATGATTAATCAAATTCTAAAGTTCTTCTCCAATATAAATTATTGAGCGCAGCAGCTCATAACAATGATTATTTAAATGGTTATTTAAATAAGGATTTTCATTTCAATGATTAGCATAATTACAGTTAAGATAGCTCATCAAAGGGAAGTTTAATTGCTACGGTTATCAATACGATATTTTATTCGGATATTTATGTTTATTTATATTTTGTTATTGTTTATTTACATCCTATTGCACGTTTCTATTCGTCCCACGGTGGTTATGTAACAATGTGGACGATAATTGACTCTAGCTCCTACCATCTCATCCTTATTTGAAGTTTAGTGATATGATTGTGACAGTGTTGCAATCTGCTACCGAAAGAATCTCAAATGAGTTTACGATACTAGATTGTTAGTAACGTGTCTGAATTATTCTGTATTTTCTTGTATTTTATTTTCCGCATTTAAATACTGTAAAACCTGTGTAGTTTTTCTTGTTGAAAACGCGCTTCAAAAATAGGCAATTGCCAATATCAGAATCATTCTTAACAGGCAAATCACAGTTATGGAAAGAATTCATAACAGAATTTAACAATATTCATTGTGATTGTTATATTTGCACATACATTTTACAATAAAATACCATATAGTGATACATAATTATCAGGCAAGAAATGAGATTAATTTCTGTTGAAAAATTAATAAGCAAAAACCGGTCTTCATCATTTTATTGATTTAAGTTTAATTATAAAGGGAGAAGCTTTAGTTAGCCAATTTTAAATTCAACAGGTTCTTGGATAGTAAGCATTTGAAAATTTATTAAACATCTTTTTCACACAATATATTGTTTTAATAGATAGCAACATAGTTATTTACTAATAATGCAGAAAAATCAATTTCGTAAGTGTTTGTATTATTTCGTAATAGGTGTGTCGTTTGTCATCACCCTCAGTGAAAATAACAGTAAATTCATGTTCACAAAAGAATCTGATCTTAGTGGATTTACCTGTACAGAGGAGCATGCGTTATATTTCAAAGATAAGATGAGTTCATCACAATGTTTGGCAACATGTGCTGATTTCAAAAGATGTTTTAGTGTTTTCCGTCATCAGGAAAGTTCCCGGTGTATTGGGTGCAAAAACAAGTACTTATCCAGAGACGACGCTCCAGCACTCATCGGCACAACCTTCTTTAGACGTCGATGTAACTTGTTATTTTAATTCTATTACTTTAACATTAAATAAAAAAAAACTACAAATAACACAGATGGACATTACGCAATTAAAAATAATCTAAATGAATTTCATAAATTAAAAGATGTTTAACATCTCTTGTAAAGTTGGGAAACTTTTAGGCAAAAAAAACGTTGAACGAACCGATTACACTACCCACCAATATAGAGTTTACAATTTTTTTAATACTTAATTCATGAATAACATAATAATATGAGCTATAACATATTTGGATAATTATTCATAGAGGCATATATTTTAACGAATACCTATATCTTGCGCTTTAACATACGACATAGCGACCACCCTTATATGTTAGTTAAAACAGACGTTTTGACAATTTATTTAATACATACTATATACCTAACCAATTTTTATAAACTTACTTGATCTGAAATATTTATCTAGTAATATCTACAGCCCCTGCATGTTGGTAAAAACAGAATTTAAGACAATTTATTTAACACACGATATATATTTGACCAATATTTACATTGTTATTTGATCTTGAATATATATCATTTACTCAATCTACTGTACATATTGCTGGATTCAAATTTATGTGACATTTTTCTGTTCATTTATATGTATTAGTTATATATATTGAGGTTTTTAATTCGCATACCTCTATCATTATAAAATATAATATAACATATTTTAATAGATTTATAATATATATAGCTTTAAACGACAACTTCCAACAAATTTACCACTTTAAATGTATGTACAGAGAATAGTACAAGATAAATATTATATATAAAGGCATATTCGACCAGTTGATGTTATTATAGGAACATAAATCCCAAAGCGCAAGCAATATTTCGTCTTATATGATGTGTGACACGAGAAAACTCAAGACATTTGTATTTGATAAAGGAAGTAATTAAATCAAGTTATGTTGTAAATCATATATAATACGTATTTTTTTGTAATCTATCGTACGTTTTTATCTTATAATGCAAGATAAACTACTATTCACTTTTTGACAAAATAAAAAAATAAAACACTTACATTTCTTTAAATGTGTAATTCTTTCCTGAAATCATATTTGCATATAACAAAATACTATAAAGCTGTAAAAAAGTCATTTGATATATATCATATAGGGATGGTCACTATACGTTTCCTGAGACATATATCATATTACATCATTATCTTTATCATTTTTTATAATAATATCTTAAACAAAACGTGTTTGTACTTATCATAATGATTTGTATCTGTTTACATTTCATATTTAAACGTTTTCAATGCATTGATGATCTAAATGCCTTTTTCTTAGTGCAAAAGTTTCTTCACACTGTAACAAATAATGAAATTCATCACCAACGCTTACTAGTCTTTATAACCCTGCAAAATTTGCCGGTCTCTATATATAATTTGTTGGTTGCTCAAGTTTTGTATATTTATACAGAAATCCTAACTTTGTATGGACTGTTCAAATTCAAAGCTAAATTCATTACATAAAATCAGCTGGCAAGATGTAATAAAAGTATTAGTATTTAGAGCAACATTCTTTACTTATCAATTTATCTTATTTCAATTACATGTTAACTGATTTGTTTCTTTTTGTGAATTTATATATTTCAGCTTACTTGGTAGTTACAGAAAAGAAGACATGGTTTGATGCAAAGGTAAAATAAATTAATGTACATGTATAATTTTATTGTATTCAAACATCAACTTTGAATTACGCATGTATTGTCGACGAAATTATTTCGAGTTCAATTTATGTTGCATTTATATTTTGATAGATTTGATAACTATGGATCTGCGTTGTAGGAAAATTAAAGGTGAAAGGAGAAGTGATTCGGATTCAAACAAAACGAAATATAACGATTCAAATTATGACGGGGCATATGATCATGACCATAACATTGATCTTGGAGACCTTATTAACATAAATATTGTTAATTAAAAATAAAACACAAAAAGAGACTTTCCTTAGTTGTTATTTTTCGGCTTTTTGGGCCAATAAAGATATTTCAATTGCAAACATTTATTGAAATCTTTAACAATCTTACTGAATATGTTTTATTTAAAAGCTGGTCTTTTTTAAAAAAATTGCCAGTTTTTTAATGACACTACATATTCATAGTGTGTGTAGGATTTAAAGCATAATATATCTTCTTTGCGTTAAGTTAAAACATGTTTATTCTATATTTTAAAAAAAGACTGTGTAACAATCATCAACATTTTCAAATATCAACTTTGAGCAAAGTATATCTTGAAATATATTGTTTCATTTACCGAAAGAAATATTTGTTACAAATATACAATATCCATTTTAGAATCATTGTTCGGAGCTTGGGGGACATCTTTTAGACATAAAGTCGCAGGAAGAAAATGAATTCATTGACAAACTTGGAGGTTAGTATTTTTTATTTTTAAACATTTTATCGCATAAGATTACAAGAATAAGCTGAATCATTTATTAGTTAATTTTATGCGCTATAAATGACGTGTTGTTAAATGTATTATATTTATGTTAATGTTTAAACCCATAGATTCTTCTCGTATTCAGGAATATGTTAATGTTTCTATTTCAGCGTTTGAAGAAAGTATATGGATTGGAGCCACAGTCATTGAAAATGAACGTATTTTCATTTGGTAGGATGGGAGCAGAGTTGATGAATATTTCAAAAACTGGGCAACAAATGAGCCAAATAATGACGGTGGCAACGAAAATTGTTTAAGCGTAGTTGGCAATACACATGTCGACAGTGAAAAGTGGCAAAAGTGGAACGATGTGCCATGTCATGCTGCATTGAGTAGCATTTGTGAATTTGACTGAATAAGAAATCGGTTCTTAAATAACTAAAAAACTCAAAATATTCTGCGCTTTAAATATTTTCTACACAATGGTGTTTATTCATTCCCTTTAAAGCGATAATTCAGGTCACTACCAACGCAGAAGTAAAGTCTTTAAAAAATCTTAATGTTACAATCTTATAATTTTCGTCATTCAAAAATATTTTTTTAGATGATTGCAAATATAATAGAAGCAAACGGAAATAATCAGCCAAACTATTTTAAAAGCAGCGTCCTACGCAAGCGTAAAATGGCTGCAAAGGAATCCCGTGCAATGAATTACTTGAGTGAGGTAAAAAAAAATGCTGCCTTTGAGGAAATTCTGTTAAGATCTGTTCAGAACTTTGTGAAAATTTGAAGCGTTATGACACGGAAATTCTATTATATCTTTACTTTAAAATAAATGAATTCTTGAATGTAAATTTATTTTTGCCTTACTTTTGTTATTTTCAATTCAAAAATAAGAAGCTCGATTATAAAATTAAAATTAAATATTTAAGCGGTTTATATAAGCTATCAAAATTAAAAACAAAAGGAGCTTCATGTCTTTTCAAAAATTGAAGTTCAACATTTATTAGACCTCTTTTAGTCAATGCAATAAGTTTCGCGAGGTTTCTAGTTATTGTGATGGACAATTATGTTTTTACTTTTTTTTATATTTTTTCATTGTTTTGTAATCGTGCCCCGAGAACTGAACTCCTTCTTTTTTTTTGCAAGTTTCTCAAAATTGTTGTTTGTAAAACATATTGTATTGATTGTTTCATTGTATAAAGAGGGCATGTTCTAATATTTGTCTCCAATTCTATAACGAATAAACTTTTTTTTATAAAATTTACGTAAACTAATATGAGAATAGTATTATCAATTTATCAATATACACCAGAATTTAATTATTATAACATATCTGGAAATAAAAAGAGGATATCAACCTTGTTATATATAAACTAGCATAACATGTAGATTCTATTATATCTAACATTATACGGCAAAATATCGATCAGAAGTGAATAAATATTAACTACTTTAGAAAGCTGGCATATGATTTTATACCGTTTAAATAATGGCTATAGAGCATTAAGGTGGTTGCTACCTGAAGAAAATACAGCTAAATGTAAAAAAAATATGTCATAAAAAGTAGTAAACTGTGAACAAAGTAGTACTTTGACTTCCATACAAAATACTAAATCACCTAAAATATACTAATTGCCCCAAAAAAGCCACTGTATCAGTGAATTAAAGTAGTGTGTGTCACCTTGATCTCTCTGAAACGGAAACATTACTGACAAATGCAGAACCACCAAAGAAGGTTGGGAAATAATTGTTCGAATATGTTTCGTTATTTTAAGTATGGTAGATTTGTTTCATCCTAAAGCGCGAAATTTTAATTGAATCATTTTTGAAACTTTTCTTACGCATGTGTACGAACTGTTCCAAATCTTTCCGAGGAGTTCCTTTCATATTGTAACAGTGTCAAGGTGTATCAATAACTTCACCTACCATATTTGTAGACGCATTTTCCAAAAATCGGGATAGGGAATTATCTCGAGAGCAAATATTACTCACAACGAATAGTGGGATATTGCAGGCTCCTTTTAATTGTATATGCTAGATAATAAAAAGTTCAACAGCCCTATAGTCCCAAGAAATTTCAAGCGGGACTCAATCCTAAACATTAAAAGTATTGATAAATGTGACAACAATGAGATCAAGGTAGGATCAACAGTTGCTATACAGCATTTAACATCTGAACAAGTGTGTACATGCTCAAATCTTGAATTGAACTTCACAAAAATTTTCATTCTGTCTAAACCAACAGCTCAGTTACAACCAAAATATGTGTTACCCAAGCGGTTTTACCATGAGAGGTTGCACTGTATGCTAGATTCATTAATTACGAATTCATTAATGAGAGTGGATCTTTAAACAATATTTTATTTATAAGCATTACATTTACATGATAATTGACAAATAATAAATAGTACGGATTGAGTAGGAAGCTTGGAAAGCTTTTTTAGAAACTCTTTCCGTAATCACATTCTCAAAGAGTATGTAAAATGGTAATAATTATATGCATTTTGTGTTAAATATACATAACATTTTCACTATAAACATGCTTTTTACATGTACAAGAAAGTTAGCAATTTGAACTCAGGTTTTCCTAATCGAAACGACCTTAATAATAAAATATAGACATAAACAAGAACCGGTTGAACCGGGTGATTCTCCCCGAGAAGGTTCTGGACACAGGAAAGTATAAAAAATGAACAAAAGCAAAAACTCCAAGGCGGAGTTATGTTTTTTTTGCACCGCACTTCTATTTAATGAGATCTATCTATCTATAAAGTTTCCTGATGATTTCAGAGTTACGTCCCGGGTAAAATTCAAAGTGTAAAAATTAACAAAGGGCAATAACTCCAAAATTAGACCAGGCTTTGTTTAGGTTCTTTAAGCATTGCAGTTCTATCCAATGATTTCTAGCTACCTACAAAGTTTCATGTTGATAATCTCTAATAGTTTTAAAGTTATGTCCCGCACAAAAGATACACAAAGGGCAATAACTTCAAAATAAGGCAAGGCAGAGTAATGATTCTTAAGCACTGCACTTCTACCCAATGATAACTATCTATCTACAAAGTTTCATGTTGATATTTCTTATAATTTTAGAGTAATGTCCCCGACAAAGTTCAAAGTGTCAAAGTGAACAAATTGCAATAACTTCAAAAGTAGGCAAGACAGTGTTACAGTTCTTGTGCACTGCAAACCTACTTTATGAGATCTATCTACCTACAAAGTTTCATGTTGATACCTCTTATAGTTTAAGAGTTATGTCCTGAACAAAGTTCAAAGTGTGAAAATAAACAAAGGGGAGTAATTAAAAAATAGGCAAGGCAGAGTTACGGTTCTTGTGCACTGCACACCTACTCAATGAGATCTATCTACCTACAAAGTTTCATGTTAATACCTGTTATAGTTTTAGAGCTATGTCCTGTACAAAGTTCAAAGTATAAAAATAAACAAAGGGAGATAATTCAAAAATTAGGCAAGGCAGAGTTACGGTTCTGTACACTGCACACCTCCCAAATGAGATCTATCTACCTACAAAGTTTTATGTTGATACCTTATATTTTAGAGTTATGTCCCGGACAAAGTTCAAAGTGTAAAATAAACAAAGGGGGATAATTAAAAAATTAGGCAAGGCAGAGTTACGGTTCTTGTGCACTGCACACCTACTCAATGAAATTTATCTACTTACAAAGTTTCATGTTGATACCTCTTGTTGTTTCAAAGTTATGTCCCGGACAAGAAAAGCGGACGGACGGACGTTCCAACATTTTGGGTTTAGGGGCTATTTTCTTTGTTATTTTCTTTGTTTTCTTAAGGGCTACTAGCCCATAAACCCTTTGATCACGGAATGAAACTATTGTTCTTTACTGTTACATAGCCCCTAAATCCAAAATGTTTGCTCGGAAAGACGGACGGACGGACAAGGCGGCGACTATATGCTCCCCCGAAATTTTTCGGGGAGCATAAAAAAGTGAAGGAAAATCCTATAGCTCTATAGCATAAATTCACAAATAAGCACGTTTTAACTTAACAAGAAAAATAATAAAACTGTTAAACATGTTTAAAAAAATAAAGAAAAATAAAGATATGGAAAAGTAAGTTAATTGTTGCAATTGTTAGATAATAGAAGGTAAGAAGTAAGAGACAGATTTGAGAGAAAGAAAAAGAAAGACAACAGGAAATTGTCACTATAATACTATGGAGTTGATGGAACGAGTTTATAATATACTTTTGAGAAGATATTATGCATCTAAATCTCTTTTTCATATAAGTCTAAATAATTACTTTCTATTACATTTCAAATCGTTTTGTTCTGTGTAAATATGAGCGTATATGAAGGACTATTGCTTCATTTAAATCGTCAGCAATTGAATTATCACAATAGAGTAAAACGTTAAGTGTGACAATTGTTATTTCGCTTAAATTGTTAAGGAGGACATTTCGTTCATCTTGGTACCTTGGACACGAGAAGAAATAATGAGATGTGTTTTCTATGTCGCCACATTCTCACATAGGAGATTTTCTATTATGTTTTTGAAATGTTCTTTGAGAGAACTACAATGTGTTCTAAGTCTTGTGTGTATAATCTGGTATTTTCTCACCTACATAATAGTGAGAAGGCACACTTTGGACATCTTCATTAAGTCTTCTTTTGAAAATTGAAATGGATGGTGAATTTCTGTAATTAACAGGAAGATTGTTCCAGTCTTTAATTGATGATGGCATAAATAGAAGATATTTGTTTGTTTGTGTGTAAGATGAAATTTTATTTCATCGAGTGGGCTTTAAAAACAGTATTCTCACGAGTGGCGTAGCCACATGTGAGAAAACTGTTTTTAAAGTTCACGAGATGAAATAAAATTACATCTTACACAACAAACAAACAAATTTTCTTTTTATTTTATGCTTAAAAACAAGTTAAAACGAAATTTCTTAAAATTTACGTAAATATTAAAATCTGTTTTCCCCATTTAGAGCCTAAAAAAAGTCGAATTTCTCATTAAATACAAGAAGTCATGGGCTGAAAAATAAGTTCCACAATCAACATTAAATGGTGGCGATAGTATTCATTTTATTAAAAAAATATGTCTGATCGCTTGTTTAAATAATAAAAACAAACAATTCTAGTAGGAGAAATAGTCCACCCATCCATCCATATTTCTGTTACTGACTGCGAATTTATATTAGACCTGGCTATGTTAAATGTAAGCGGCCGCCATTTTTAAAGTTGTGTATTTCACTGGATGAAAATAATTGTGTTTGATTCAGAGGGATATCATTTGGATTTTTAAAAGAAAGAAAACTTATTTGAGGATTGTAACAGACAATAAATAAGTGTTGACAGATGTGTAAACATTCAAAAAAGTGAATAGGAAATTGGAGAACTCGGAAGCCTTACGAACGCTGGGTTGTTTACATATTCTTCGACTGAAAGCTGCCAATGCTTTTCAAGTTTTCATGAAGCATACGGCAGTTATTGCTCGTAGGATACTTAAATATTCCCAAATGTCATCAAGAGCAGTTTTGCATGTGGAAGGAATGTATTTTTCAGACTGTAAAAATGAAACAAAAAATTAAAGAGACGATATTTGGTGATTGGTAACTTGAATGAATAGAAGTAACTTACTGTAAGTTTTCTTCTTTTTATTACTTGTGACATATAAGTTATTTATCAATTTCAGCTTTGCTTTTCTTTAAACAGCCTGACATTTTCGGATTTGTAAAGAAGAATTTGTTTGTGTTTGTAGCGTCTTACTTTAAGGGGTTGGATGCAAGTATCTTCATAAAGATTAGATATAGAAACTAGTTTGTTTTGTACCGGTTATTATTCTGCAGGCTTCAAGTTGGATTTTTTCAAGTTCAAATTCATCTTGTTGAGTTATATTGTCCCAAACAACATCCGAGTATTTCAGAAGGGGCCGAATGAAAGAGAGATATATAGTTTCCAGCGACTTTCGATCAAGAATGAATTTCAAAGATCTCATAATATAAATTCTGTGCCAGGCTTTTTTGGTCATATTTTGTATGTGTGAATGCCAATTTTCATCATTAGAAAATGTAACTCCAAGATGTTTGTGTGAGGTCACTTCATTTATTTGCACTCCGTTCATTGTCAATGGGAGATGAATTGGTTTGTTTACTTTACGAGAGATTATTACTGATTCCGTTTTACTTGAGTTGAAGTCTACAAGCCAACCATTTGCCCATTCTGTAATTTTTTTCATATCAGAATTAAGAGTCTCCGCAGCATGAAGTGGATTATCAACAATGATATATAAACTTGTATCGTCTGCAAAGAGTCTGATATATGAGTTTATGTCAAGAACAATGTCATTTATATAGATTAAAAAGAGAAGAGGGCCTAGAATGGACCCTTGAGGAACTCCGGCTGAAATAAAAACAGTTTGAGAGGAGCCGCCTGGAAGAACCACCTTTTGTTTTCTATCACTGAGATAGTCACTAAACCAATTTAAAAGCCCACCATTTATTCCAGCAGACTGAAGCTTGAAAATGAGACCTTTATGCCAGACACGATCAAAGGCTTTTGAAATATCGCAAAAGACAGCTCTCACTTCTTTACCATCATCAAGGGCTTTGCAAAATGTATTATATAAAGAAACAAGTTAATTGGTTGTTGAGTCATTGGGAACAAACACAGATTGTAATGAAGTTATTGTGTTATTAGCAACAAAGAAATTGAATATATGCTTATGTATAATTTTTTCTAAAGATTTGCTGATCGTGCAAAGAAGTGATATAGGTCTGTAATTAAAAACAATTGAGGGGTCACCTTTCTTGTAGACTGCACATACATTGGCAAGCTTCCATTGTGGAGGGACTTTACAAATTGTTAATGATTTTCTGAAAAGATGACAGAGAGGTACAGAGAGAGCTTCTGACAATTCCTTCAGTATCCTGTTGTTGATATTATCAGGTCCTGATGCTTTACCAACATTGAGAGTTTTAAGAGTATCACGTACCTCATCATAAGTTACATTTATTGTGTCAAGTTTATTAACATTTTGATGTACATGAAAGTTTGGTAAATACTTTTTTTATCATCAAGTGAGAATTATGATTGGAAAAATTGGTTAAGTAAATTTGCAGTTTCAGTGTCAGAAGTCAATATGGTGCCATTATCATTCAAAATCTTAATTTTACTATTTAATGTTTGTGTAATGAATTGTTTGAGAATTTTTTAGTAATCTGTTGTATTTAAATTTTGTCTCCTTTTATTTTTTCTGATAATTTTTAAAATAATCTGTTTTTGCATTTCTAAATAGGTGAGTTGTTTTGTTTCTTAATGTTTTGTATTTGTTCCAGTGTTCTATATCGTTTAATTTTTTAGCTCTGTCATATGCCCTTTTTCTTTTCTGTATATATTTTCTTATTTCATTATGCATCCCAGGAGGGTCCGTTTGTCTTATAGTTACTATTTTGTTTGGAATGTGTTTTTTAATAATGTAATCAAGGTTTAAGTAATATTTCTAGCATAAGTATCGATATCGTCACTCTCAATGGATTCCCAGTTATATGAAGCCGCTTCACGTCGCATATTATTAAAGTCACATTTATCGTTTTTCCAGATAAGACGTTTAAAAGATTTAGCATGTGACTTTTGGCAGTTAAGTACGCAATATACTTGACAATGATATTTTAGTTATTGTTCAAGAAATGAATCACCTACACCCGAACCATGGATACTACACGAAGAAGAAACAAGGAAAACGTCAATCAGAGAGGAAGATGATTCTGTGAAATGCGTTGGTTCGTTTATTATTTGTGTCATGTTGTATTGATTGGCTATATCTAGTAGTTTCTTGGATGATGCTGTCTTTAAGATAACGAAGTTGAGATCACCGGTGATTATTATATTCTTAATGCTTGTATCAAAGGCAATGTCAATTGATCGTTCAATATTGGAGAGAACTTATGCAGGAGAATTTGGAAGGCGATAGAAGGTGCCAACGAGAACTTTCGAATGATGAATCGTTAACTCTATCCAAATACATTCAATACCACTAATCTCGAGATCTTGTCTTCTTACGGCTGGAATGCTATTTTTAACGTATACTAAAATGCCACCATGGTTATCAGCAACTCTGTCCTTTCTAAATGGAGTAGAAAATGTTTCAAAAGAGATCGATTCCGAGTCTTTATTGCTGTTAAGTCATGTTTCTGTGACGGAAATTATATCAAAATGTTGTAGTTCTCCTTGTAAGATATCTTTCTTTGAGAAGAAACTCTGGGCATTATAATGAACTAAGGAGTTTTTGAAACTCTCTAAGATATCGTTTATCGTTGAAGAGGCATAATTTAAAGAGTCTGAGCTATTTAGATCGGGACCGGGATTTTTGTGAATATCTCCTGCTCTATATAAAAGAAAATAAACCCAGAGTTTGAAAAAATAAATAAAAATATCTTCTCGGATATTTGATAACAAATTAAAACCGAACCTCACCCTGGATATATACATGTTTAGGGACATTATGTAACACCAGGGTTGTAATTATTTCTGGGTGAGGAAATCAATAGAAAAAGTGACACAAGAAGAAGAGAGAAAGGAAGGAAGAAGAGGTACATGATAAATAAATCAGATTGGAAAAATATGAAATAGGAATATGCATGTACATAGTCCTATTGTTAAGAGTGACCACACGACAGTTATTTAATTGCTATTTAATTGTAGATTAGATGACACTTTATTTTAAGTTTAATGTCATGCCGACAGACAATGTTGACAGTTGAAGATGTGCTGGCTATATTTTAAAACGTGTAAATAAAAGTATGACACTTCATCATGTAAAGACTATACATTATTATGGTCAACATTAGCCGCATGAGTAGTTTCGAGTAGTTACATTTAACAGAATAATGTAATCAATCGAAAATATACGGAATTCCATAAACGACAGCCTACTGTTTACTGTCAACTGCCTACTGTCAACTGCTTACTGTCAACTGCCTACTGTCAACTGCTAACCTTCAACTGCTTAATGCTTACAGCGACTGTTTATTGATAAATGCCAACTGTTACACCTGTCAAATGCCCGATTAATTGCCTGAAAGTAAATGTTGGCTTTTTACGTACTTCTTCCAATGTGTTTATATGTCAAGGAATTACTCTGTATCATTTATGAAATAGAGAGAAATAAGAATCCCTAAAGAAAGCCCAATAAGGCAAAAATGAAAATGTTGCAGGCTCGGTTTGATTGAGTCTGTTCATGGACGGTACTGTCAAGTGCAAACTACCGTCCACGCCCTCTAGCACCGGCTTAAGAAGACTTTAAAGACTATATATGAAGACTATATATACCATATGAAGACTTTGACTGAAACCTTGGAACTCGTTACATTTATACATGTACATGTATAATTCTCGTTTTATTAAGCAGAAAAAATAAGTATATATCTTTGCAGGCATCTGGAACTATTCCAAATCATAGACCTTTAAACTTTATTTATATCATAGTTTGAGGACCTTTCTGTTGAAAATGTGTCAGAGTTAAATCGTATACATATACATGCACAGTGAGTTAACTGAGTGCAGATATATGTTACCCACACTCCAGAGCAAATTTTTTCTGTCATTAAATCTTGTTCGGTAATTTTGTGCTACCAACTATAACTGCTTGCTTAATGATCTATACATGTATATCCCTGTTCAAGCTTGTAAAAGACAGTCATTTAGATACATATACCATATAACATGTATATTATAATATTTGTTCATTAAATGATATTGACCCTACCCTATAACTATATAGCTTAATGACAGCCTTGTTATGTCGTGAACGTCGTTGTTTTTACATTTAAACTTCAACGGTCAGTTTATGTTCGCATTTTGAAAATAATGCTATGGTTTGTTCAAAAAAAATCTAGATAATGGTGCCCAAAACATAGATATATAGATTTTCAGACAAAATTATATAATCCAGTCACGTTTCGGATTACCAGTAGTTTATTCACGTACTGTGAGAGTATACACACTTCATAGTCCAAATCATACATGGAACCGTTTAGTTTTATCTAAAAAATGTTAATACATGTTCTGGTGATTGTAGACCGTACATTTATACCTTAATTCTACAAAGCCTTAGATTTGACTCAAGAAATGTTACTTTAGTTGATGTTTAAAAAATTATTCAACAGAAGCATGTTGACTTACATGTCAATTATTGTGTTATAATTGGAAAGTCGATGCATAATAAAATCATTGAAAGATCTTTGAGTTACGTGGGCATTATTATTTAATACAAAGGAATGCTAGTATTTGTTTAACGATATAATGAACTGCGGTATCCTAAATTTGAGTCAATGTAATGCCTTCCGCATGTATTTTTTTAGTTTTTGCAGTATTGCCTGTGTTACCATCTCTTTTTTATAACTTATGAACCACAGGATAGAAAACAGATTAATCAATTTATTGCTGTACGGCCGACTTTTCATTTCATTGTCATAAGAAAAGAGTGTTTAGGTTAACTTGTAAAGCTGTTTTGAAGAAAAATATTTAGTTAACTTGCCAGATATTGGAGCTTCAGATGTATTTCTTATGGAACTAATAACATAACGTAATCTTCATCTTCCTAATACATACTTTTCGCGATCCTATACATTTAAAATTGATGGACTAAGACACTATTTAAATGTGGACAATGTTGAATATTGTTTTTTTCCAACTTGGTCATGTTACAACATTCAACACGTACACAATTTTTGCTTTATGGTAAACATATATATAACCAATTTCAATTTTATTTTGTCATAATTTTGTTTTCTGGGGAGCTAAACATGAACAAAATTACAAGAAAATTATGATATTTTATTTTTATAGAACTTTTTTATTTACAAGTAAAACGAAAAACAAAATACATTTATTGATTATAACACCACACAATAAGTATGTTTTAGTCGCAATAATGAGACCAGTTAGCTAATACTTTCTTGTATACACATTTATTTAAAAATAAAAATTATGACACGCCTGTAAAAAAAATCAAAATCTATATAAAATGTTTGTAAAGTAGTTCAGGGAAAGTAATTAATATAAAAGCAGAATTATAATTAAAAGTTCTGTTATGAATTATATAATTGTTATGAGATTATATTAATTTAAATATACTCTGCAATATAAAGTGATATACACGTTGTAAGAAAGGTAATCTAAAAATGCTTCATATTATACCATAGAAGCTCTACACCATCACGATGTCTTAGAATGTTTACCTTAGTTGTCAAACCTCTAGAACCCAGATACAAATAGTAATGACTTTCATTGGATGATTCTGGCAAATACGAAGGCAGATTTGCTCATTGGTTTTACTTGCGGTAATTGCAAAAAGAAATAGAAAAAAATAACCAACCTAAAAGTTCACTTTTAAGTGTGTTTGTTAACAAGATAATTATAAAAATTATATAAAAGATGGATTTTAAACAAACACGTCAAAAATATATTGTAACATTATCATGATCATTTGGTCTATCAGAAATTTTTAAGTAATACAAATTGTATCTAATTATGTCAATTTCACAGGGTTTTGTGAAAGATACCGTCTGGAACACGATCACTGCGGACCGCTCGAACAGGCAAACGGAAACTGTGGATGTGGCCCAGGACTGTCGTGCAAGTTTGTTCCAGCGGAAGTAGCCACAGCTCAACCATTGGTAGTCAGTAAGAAACGAAAAATTTGGGTGCCTGTGCCCGGCTCGTTTCAGTGTAAACCAAATGCATAATTTATGAATTTTACAGTTGTAAACTTTATATAAAATAAACATTTACAGGTGTCCACTTTTTGTAGTGCACTAATATGAATGTTGTTACCTTTACTTGCACATCGGTAGACTTCAATTAGTATTAAAAAAAATATTGCCTTTTTTATACACCATAGTTGAGACACATTCAGTATTTGAAATATTAAAAAAAGAGAAGAAATATTGTAAGCGATGAGCAACGATAGAGGAAAATAACAGAATCGGTTTGATTTAGTGTGGCCATAAGAACTATTATCGAAATATGATTTATTGATCAAACTAGTAATCCACTCCCGTGGAAATTCGGAACACTTCGTAATTGTTCGTGTAATGTTGATCAAGACTTTTTTTATTGTATCAACACTGAAAATCTACTTCATGCTAGCTGTAGATAGAGAATATCCCTTTGCTAAAAAAAAGAAATGACTTTCTTTGTCACATTGTATTTACTATACAGACAGATTTCATTTAAATAACATATCATACAATATTACAGGTAATTGTCACTGAATTCACATAACAAAATACGTTTGCGTAAAAGCGCACTGCACAGTGCATCAAAACGTAAGTGATGCTAACATACATGTCTTTGTATGAAAGTGTATTTACTTAAAGGAGAAAACGTTATTGTTTTATATCACAATCTACGTATCTTTACCGTTTCTATAGGGGTAAAAAATTCCCATGCATTCCGCAGAAAGATTTATATAATAAATGTACCTGTGAATAGCGGTCATCCAAAGGAAAGGCCCTGCGTAGAGTTAATAGAATGTGATCTTTATTAGGGAGTGCCCCACGTTGTATTTTTATTAATAAGGTTTGTCAGACAGTTGTTTGTTTTACAGGATGGTCTTTATTTTGATATGGGCCTTAACACAGGTTTAACTGTATACGTGATAGATAATCAATTTTATCAAAACGTACATTGTATTTTATATGTTTTGTATTGTCACAGTCAGCAATTACTTCTTTTCAAATCTATTTAATATTTTACAGAGTATTTTTAACTTAAAACTTTGAATGCAGTCATTCTAAGGAAATATACAAGGTGCTCCTAGTCTACCTAGGACAGGCTTTATACGCATCAACATAGCATGGAACTGTGAACTTGTTAACAGCCAGATCAGAAATCGCCGAGTAAGTCGCAGCCACTCCGGCGGTCACGCCTATAAGCATTATTTCAAAGAGAAATACTTTTGTATGTAGTGGAACATTTCTGTAAGAGAAAAAAGGTTTTGTTAACGTTAACAATGAATAAATTGTTTTCTCTTCTAAGTTAAGTAGAACACTTTATCATATGAAGTCGGTAACTAACGTGACTTTCTGTGTTCTTATGCTTGTCTAAAAAGTGGTTCTTTGACTACTCCTGGTCATGTTGGTGCTATATATAGTATTTTATCTTAATCATATTTATAAAAAATTGAAACATTAACGGAAAGTGTCGGAATAAACCAAACTATCACGAGGATTTACAGCCAATAGTATTAGACCAGACGAGTCTGTGTACATATATGCAATCTGACCAGGCGTTAAACCTTTGGTAGCTCAAGTTTTGGAAACCAATTCTGAAATCCATGTAACTCCGAATGAGACTGTTGAAATTTCGAAACAAGGAAAATTCCACTTCACAGCTCCAACATGTTAAGGACGAAATACACTGTTGAATTATTTTGTTACAACGCTAATGATGCAATAGACAAAGCAAGGTTTATACATTAATATCTCAATCATATAATTTATGAGCCGCGTCACGACAAAACCAACATAGTGCGTTTGCGACCAGCATGGATCCAGACCAGCCTGCGCATCCGCGCAGGTTAATCAGGATCCATGCTGTTCGCTATCAGTTTCTCTACTTGTAATAGAGTTGGTAAGCGAACAGCATGGATCCTGATCAGACTGCGCGGATGCGCAGGCTGGTATGGATCCATGCTGGTCGCAAATGCACTATATATGTTGGTTTTGTTGTG
>NW_026861040.1:0-27698 GCF_026571515.1 Ruditapes philippinarum
AATCACTATTTTGCCTCGATTTTTTCCATCAATATTTATTTCAAAGTGCTGCAACTTCTCAAGGGATTGAGATAGAGTCAAAGGCTTTAACAGCGTTGGTTACACGTTACCTTATGATCGACCTGGGGTCAATTTAAGCCTCTCACAAGTCAAAAATTTTCTTGGCGATGAGGGGAACTCCGTCCCCTTCAAACCCCCAAAACAGTAGGGGGCACATTCCCCTTCTGGCAACCCCCTGATGTATCCTTTGGATTGGGGCGGCGCCAAAAAAGTGCTCACTTGTTAGCAAACAATTCTCAAACGAAAAACATGTGTTTGGGGCCCAAATAGGACATTTTTTCACGCATTACAGGTCTAAAAAGGGGGATCGAAAGTGCGTTGTTTCGCGTATATATGAGGTACAGGGTTAATCGAGAGATATGGCATGAAGATCAAAACGCAAAAAAAGTTTATATGACAACGTTTAATTAACAATCTACGAATTATGGCCATTGGATATAGTTCTTAATCTTTTTTTAGATAAAAAAAATCAAATTCAGCCAGTTATTATGATACTACACCCAGTAAATATTATTTTTTATAAGGCTCCGTTGGCTACAATACTGTTTCGACCAAACAACAATATTTCACATTTACACTCTTCAAAAACAAAAGCTGATAGTGACTATTTATATTAATAAATGACAACATTGTGCTCACTTACACGGATGCTCTGTTCCTTTCTTATGCTTGCATTCAGGATGCCTCCTAAATATATTTTGTTTTCCAATGAGTCTGCCACCTCGATGTCAAATTTTAAAGCTTCACGTTGCTTTGAAAATGCCTCTTTGACAATCGTACTCTCTTCAGGTGACATTTTTGAGATTATTATTTTCATGTCTTTTAACTATAAGAATAAACAAAATTGATTATTTTTCTTTAACATTTGAGGCTCTAAATGAACGAAAAGTATATAAAGTAAGCATTATGTAACAAACAGTTATAGAAGGTTTTCATCACATGAAAAGAGAAAAGGAACATTTCTTCTAATTTACATTATGTCGTCAATAGGTTTCATCTTAATATCAAAACCAACAAATTTGCTTGTATCTTAGAATAGATTCAGTTAAACTGCATAAAATATGTACCTTTATGATAGGAGGTATAAGATATGTACCTTCATGATAGGTTCTTAAAGCAAGCTATAAATAAACCAACTTATTACACACACATGTCAAAGCAGTAAATTGCAATCAACAACACACAGTGGCAACTTCAGGAAACTAATAAATAATTAATTTAACACTTCATCATTGTTTGTTTGTTTTTGGACAATTTTTAAGTTCTTGACGAGTAAATATGTGAACTTTAATTATGTTTTATTTCTAATACATCTTTTATGCCAATAAAAATATTTCATTTAAAAGAAAGGTGTCCAAACATATACCTTTTTAAGTTCCTCAACGGCCTTTCTGCTATACCAGTTTAAGAACTTTTCCTTTTTCAGTATACTTTCCATACGCTTGAAGCATTCATCCAAAGCTTCGCTCGTCAAGCGGTTATCAGCACTGTGCATCAACAAATTTCTCACATCAAGTAACTACCAAAAGACAATTTACACAGATAGATAGACACTTGCACACCCTTATCATTCACGAAATACAAATGAAAATGTGACTCAAATACTGCGCTTGTAACATGCAACGTTTTCATTTAGAGCTTTTGCAACCATTTTGAAAACATTTAAACAATTAATTCTGCAGTCAAAATAGAAGACTTCGCTGTGGTTTTATTTTGTAACTAGCTATTTGAATCCAGGTGTTGCATGTAGATTGAAACAAAAATAGTTTTACACCTTATTTTCTGGAAGATAAAAGTGTTTAATTACAAACAAATCGCAACACGGTTAAATTTAGTCTGACGTTTGAAGTTCTACATACCAATTCCAATATATTATAGATGCAATTAATCATTCAAAAAGTAAACTGGTAATTTTTTTCATGAAGCTTGAATTATAGATAAAAGAGAAATATAAGTTATCAAACGTTACATTGCGAAGAATCACTAAACTGAAGTATGTGTCTAAAATAGGCACATTTTCATAGTTATAAAGTACATGTCTTATGTCTTGCTTCAAGATTGTAATCCTGTAAGTTAATTCTCAAATTTGATAGGAAAGTGGTAGTTTTATGATCACAGAAAATAAAAATAGGTATCCGTGAAGAAGTTAAATGAACTATAAATTCCTTAAACCAAGAAATTATAGTAGAGAATTCTCTGTCTTGTTGAACAAAAAGCACCAATTTGAAATAGGATTATCTACTCCATTGTTGTTTTGCCCAATATCATAATCATCTACAGCTAGTAAATGATTGCTAGCTAAAATTTGGGCCTGATAAAAAATATTTTTTTCGTCTATACTTAATCGTAAAATCTACATATTGTTTGCGCCGGGTGAAACATGTACAATGTCGCCACGCACAAGCCGTCAAATGTTTTACAATTAGACATTATAATACATACATTTTAACAACAATACTAACATAATACACGCAATGGATTTTGACGGAAGCACTAGGTGCTAATTAAAGTCAATCACCATAATTGATAAATTACAATAAACCTAATACATGGCTGGTAGATGAACAAATAAAGAGCATATTACAAATGTGTACCACAACCGCTTCTATTGATTGTATATTAAATATTTTGAAAAATTAACAAATGTAGGTTTTGCACAGTACAAATGTAATTGAATAATATTTAAGGATTTATTAATTATAAAAAAAAACTTTAAAAAAAAGAAATAGAAGAAGGGGGATTAAGATAAAAAAAAAACGCGTAGAGTTTTGGAAACAAAATTTATTTTTAAGCCCATAGACAGTATAATAACCTTAATAATAATTATTATTAAGTGTGTAGCAATGTTTTATGTAAATCATTTACACTTCTTTGCGGTATTTAATTGTCATGCAAACCTCCCACTATCCATTATGTGTTTTTGGACGGCCAGAAATGACTCCACATTATCACATTGAGAAAGAGAAACATCCCCAAACAGGAGAGTATGGAGAGAGACATTTTGAGTGATTTGACGCACTTTTGTAAGAAGATTTGTACGGTGGCAACTATAAAAGTCACATTCGATAAGAAAATGATACTTGTTTTCAGGTTTTCCACAATGACAAAGGGGCAATTGGACTATATTACAAATGAAAAGGTGATGATTTTACTATTCATGTGAAGCCTAGCGTGTAAGACCTGTGTTATTGTTGGTGATCCACTGTAAAAATAAGCGGGCGTACTGTCACGGACTCGCATAACTTTACTTTTAAAAGATTATAAAGTTGTTGAATTTCTTACATCTGTTGAAAGGTTATTTCAATCAGGAACTGTCACGGGTAAGAGCGAATTGTAATATTCGAAGATTGTACGAAGACGTTATCTAATATTTCGGGGGGGGGGGGGGGGGGGGCAATATTTGTTAGGTATTATGGTGCAAGACCATTTATTATCTTTATAGAACATTATAAGCATGTGAACGCGTCGTCTTTTCTTCTAGCGACGACCGATTTCAAGTTCTGTTGTTTTGTTTTTTTTTCTCGTTAAGAATTTCTTAACGTATTCTTTGGGATTATACATCGCTTTTCATGGAATGACGCCGCCCGTTCAGCACATTAGCTACAGCGTTGGAATGTGAAACGGGCGGCACTGGTTAGGTTTCCGGACGGTACAGGTCACTTTCGTTGTGATTGATCATGAAATGTTTTCTACGGTCATTCGCACTGTACTTTGACTCTAGCATGGACAGACGTTTCAGTTTCTTGTGAAAGTGAAGATAACTAGTACTGGTCAAACTGTTTACAGCCTGCCAAGTAACAATGCGGTGGATGAACTGCCATGTAAACACATTTGCGGATGGTTCTAGATTCAAAATTTAAGATTCTTTACTTTTAAAATCAGATTTTGAAAACAAACTTTACAGTCCCAAACATTTTGCATCTTCCGCATCACTGGACCATAAACAAATGAGGTCAATTATTTTCTTCCAATTGTACTTGGTATTTATAGTTTAATAGCTGCCGGTTTCTTTTTGCCGCGCCAGTTTTTGGCAAATTCAACCCCTATTTTTACGCGCTTTAAAAAAATGAAAACTATCTTAAATTGTCATATTTACTAAAAGGTTTAAAAGTTAATATGTTTTGTTTTTCTATCTTTAATACTTTTTTGTAAAAATGCATTGAAAGTTTGCATTTGCCATGGCAAAGTGTGTTTTGCCATGGCATTTCGGCATTTTGCCATGGCAAATAATTTGCCATGGCAAATTAGAATTGCCATGGCAAGGTT
This sequence comes from Ruditapes philippinarum, assembly GCF_026571515.1. Lineage (NCBI taxonomy): Eukaryota > Metazoa > Mollusca > Bivalvia > Venerida > Veneridae > Ruditapes > Ruditapes philippinarum. The sequence goes on from NW_026861040.1 coordinate 4,327, forward strand.
TTTCCTACTTTTGCCATGGCAAATTTGCCATGGCAATTATTTTTTTTAAAACATCACAAAACATTCTTAAACTTATCCTATGACATGTTATTGGTGCTATTGTTATGTTTTTATTGCAATCTCTAATTTTTTTCTGTTTGCCATGGCAAACATTTGCCATAGAAATGCCATGGCAAATTTCTGCCATGGCAAATTTGCCATGGCAATTCCATGGCAAAAATTTGCCATGGCAATTCAATGGCAAAAATTTGCCATGGCAAGTCCATGGCAATTACATAAAAGTTTGCCATGGCAAAATATTATCAATAAAAAAAACAACATTTTTTCTTTGATTTTTTTTTTTTTTAAATTATTAAATTGCTATCCAAAGGAAAATATAGTCAATTTTTGTAAAATGTTTTAGTGCCATTAAAAAATGGTCTGTGGAATGTTTTAATTTTCAATTTTATTCTGATGGTACTATATTTACCAGGATTGGCAGGAGTGTAAGAATTTAGTGGCCCATCATCAAATCATACGGAATCAATCCTGCGCGAAATTATCATTTGTTTAGGATACTTACCTCAATTTAAGAAGGAAATGTTCTAGTTGAAGCGAAAATGGAAAAGTTACCGCCCCTTAAAGAGTACTCATCATTTGCATTAAATCAAAACACATAGGGGGCAGGGGACCTAAAAATGAACAATTTTTTAATTCAGTGTGGCTAGAAACACAATTCCAAATATTTCAAAATCTGTTTCACAGGCAGATAACCAGTTGCACAGCATTATTCAATGATTTATGACATACATTGAAGAAAATAATAGTTTGCATGCATTGCTCCTTAAAAAAATGACTGACAGCAATTTATATTTATCCCCACCCAGCCAAAATCACACCTAAAATATACCAATATGGGCAATATTCATGAAGGTGTAGCATACTCCAGAATCCGCCCGATTCCTTTAAAAAAATCACTTACACGCAGTGCAAGCTATGGCATTTTCAAAAATGACTAATAAAGTGCGTTTAGATTTTTCACAAAATTTATCCGCAATTTCTTACTTGTTTGGCGACAACTGTCAAAGCTTGATTTTTAACTTTTTCACCTCCATTCGGAGAATCACAAATACATACAAAGCTACCAAAATGCTTATTTTCGAGTAAAAAAACAACAAAAATACTGCTCGTTTCCTACAGACAAACGAGAAAGAATTACAATGACAGAGAAATATCAGAAGTTTCCAGTACTTTCAAAACACCATGTCTGAGTTATTAAAGAAAATTGACCGGGGCCATCATTCGAATATGTTCCCTGTCCCCCTATTTCCCGTCGATAATTTGTATGATTTTTTTCTGTAAAATATGATAAACAAAACCAACAAGGAAAGGAAGTATGTTTGCGGTGGTTCCCTCGTCATGTAATTTCGTTGATTCGTTATACATATTGAAAATGTAAGCAACGATTGATTCAAGAATTAATATAGGGCCGGGAAATATATTTGAATATTCGAAATCGAACATTGAAAAACGAATACGAACATTCGAAAAACAGAAGAAATGTTGTATTTTTTGTACTTTCAAATTTCAATCAAGATCGTAAATTAAACCATTGACCTTTACTTGACCCGGTGTTCAATGCGTGACATCGACTATCGCCAATTTACTGTGAAAAGTTGTGAGTATAGTTAATCAAAAGGGCACCCGTTTCACAGTTAATAATTTACTTGTTAAAAGTATATAATGTAAAATTTTCCGATTTTAATTATCTTATTTTATTGTTTTCTGTGCTATAATATCTAGGGGCGTGAGGGATGTTGCACTTCTTCATTATCCCTCATGTATAGACTCAATCAAACCGAGTCTGCAATTTTCATGTAATTTTGTTGTGATTAATGCTTCCGGTGGATCACTTTGTTTCCAGATATTTTTTTCGATCAATCAATAATTGTCTTCAATTGTCTGCATAATACTTTATGATTATTTGATTGTGACATTTTCGTATCGTAGCTAAAACTATGATGGTTGATTTGTGCCATTCGTGTTTTCGCCCGCGACCCCACCAAGCTAGAATTAACAAGTTAAAACGGCGGGGTCGCGGGACGAAAACACGCTAATTAGCAAGAGCGCGGGGCGAAGTTTAATGAGCGAGACAAGATTTAAGAAATAAAACGGCGGGGCGCACAGCGAAAACACACTTATTAGCGCCCCGCTAATAACCGTGTTTTCGCTACGCGCCCCCACCATTTTAACTTGTTATTTATCGACTTTTCGCTTGGCGGGGTCGTGGGACGAAAACACTCTTATTAGCAGAGGCAAAGTTTTATTTATTAAACTTCGCCCCGCGCCCTCGCTAATAAGCGTGTTTTCGTCCTGTGACCGCACCGTTTTATTTCTTAAATCTCGCTCCGCGCCCCCGTGTAGACCCCCTGTGACTAAGAATAGAGTACCGCTCAAGCCGGTGCTAGGGGGCGTGAGGGATGTTGCACATATTCATTATCCCTCATGTACAGACTCAATCAAACCGAGTCTGAAGTTCTCGTGTAATTTTGTTGTGATTAATGCTTCCGAGGGATCACTTTGTCTCCAGATTTTTGAATTTTCAATTGTATATTTAATGTAGGAAAGATACGATAATTATTTTTTTTGCGGTGGTTCTCTGGTCATATAATTTCGTTGATTCGCATATTGAAAATGTAAGCAACGATTGATTCAATAATTATTATACTTACATATTCCAACGTCTGCAAGATAATGAAGACATAGAGGGTGAAGGCAGTCCAAGTCAATATAAAAGACATGCACATGCTTGAAATTGGGAGTATCCGTCCCGTTCGGCTCGAAGTAAATCTGGATACCCGGGATTCGAATCTCGGATGGTGAAAGTCATTTTCACTGTGATTGATCATACCACATTTCGAAGAGTACCTTCCCCCTAGCATGTACTGAAGTTATCAGCACGTTGCAATTTAGAGTGAATGCAACTACATGTAGTACTGCGAAGCTGCTTGACAGCCTGTCCAAGAAAATGTGGTGGCTGAAATGTGCTCTGGTAAATTAATTGTGACTTTCTTTGGTAAGGAGGTTAAACCACCTATGTAATTATGGAATATGTTTTGAACATCTTAAATATTCTATCATGCTGTAGATGTTATGAATAATTAAAAAAATCCTTGGAGACAGCAAGCTGATCAAGAAGCCAAGTGACTAACAGCATAATGTCCACACGTGATCCTATCTGATAACCGATTACATCTGTATTGTATATTCAGCATGGTAATAAAACACGAACAGTAACAAACAATGACAAACAGCTATATCAAAATATATCATAAAATTGTTCTGAGTAAATGATATTCAACAAACAAAATCATCCAATGTTTTTGTTTCAAAGTTTATTTAGTTATAGTAATACAGGCATTCGAGGGGTTTGTTCCTATCCAGTTATTCATTTCTGCAATCGCGTCTTTGTTTAAAGATCCTGAAACTCATTTTTAAATCATAAATATGACGCTCAAGTAAAGATTTATCAACATTGTAAGTTCTAAAAACCATGAATTCCGAATTTACATTTCATGAAAATAAAGGGGGGTAATTAGAAATTTATGTTCGATAAAGTCTGAGCAAAATGATTCAATAAGAAATGAATAAATATATTTTAATGATTATCTATAATGCGTATTAGCATTTGTATTACATATTAAACATATTATCCGACATTTGGAAATTCATTTAGGAGAATAATTTTATACATAAATAAGATTTCATTTAAATATTGTTACATCCTTAATGACATTCAGGATCTTTAAAGATATTCATTTAAAGCTGCATTTTTATAAATTGTAGAAATGTTTTGCCGTCGTACTATAAACCTAGCAGTCTACAATTTTGTTAACAATAAAGTTAAAAATCTTATAAAATACTGTTCAGAAATTATAATTTTAAAAGTGAACCACAAGGTAACACTAAAGTTCATATACGAATTTTAACAAGCAAATGAAGACGGTAATTAGAGCTGTGTATGCGCTACCCTTAAAAATTAATAATTGTAAACAGCAAAAGAAGGATTATCCCATCTAATCAACTTACCTTTTATTAATTATATGGTTCACAATCAACTGAGAAACAAATAAAGTATATTGTCAAAACTAGTAAATAAACATGTATGCATGTAGTGGCATGTACACGAAATTCAGAAGCAAAGTTGGCAAATGCAGGTAAGGCCCGGAATATAATAGCTTCTTGGGGACTCCGCCGGGTTTCCGATAAACTACCCGGAAACAGTTATTTCTGGCACTTAAAAGCGCTGGAAATCAATGATTAAGGACTAGACAAAAATATAACAACACTGAAGTACGAGGCAACTAATTACGGCTGCCACACGACACATGTAGTACTATGAAGCTGTGGAAAGCTGTGACATCTGCTGTGGTGATATATACATATCTGAAAAAAAGTCTCGGAAGCATTAAAATCACATAATTGCATGAAAATTGCATACTCTGTTTGATTGAATATGTACATGAGGGATAACTTTAAAAGTCCAACATCCCTCACTGCCTCTAGCACCGGTTTTAGCGGTACTCAAATGTCAAGGATTTAACTCAATACAGGATTGGAGCAGTACCTCTAGACGCTTGCAGAAATCATGATCGCAAAATAGACAAATATCTTTTTTTCGCCGATTTTTACATTTTTCATTCATTATCATACATGAATCGGTGTGAAAAGATGAATTAGACCTATTTCAGTTCATTCCGTTGGGTAAAAAGGCAAGATTTTAGCATTTTATGATTCAAGCGCCTTGCCCGGTATGTACCGGAATACGGTATTTAGTGTGGTGCTCCAATCCTTTTTTTAGTCTCACTCAAATGTCAACACTTAAAAGCGCTGGAATAAATTATACCGATTCATTCATAAAAGGCACAGGGGTGATATAATCCTAAGCAGGAGTCTCATCTAACACAATAATATTCATGTCTGACATTTGTCTGATTTGTAAAATACATTATAAAACTGAGATTGTTTAGCACATTGTACATGAAAAGAATATATCATTAATATATATTAATATATCATCATGTTGTTATCGGGCAATTTTCGATCTAAAATATGACTTTCTTTCTACAAATGTCATGCTTTCATTATGTTACATGTAAAAGAATGGAAGAAACCATTTAATCCTCTAAGAATAGAATTATCCAGTACAAAAGACGAACAACTATCGGTGTAAACGCGGTAAAAAATATGGTGTACATGGTTTTCATGATGTCATCTTCCGAAATTTTGACGTTTTATTGATAAACCAGCAAGTCACACAGATATTATTTAAACCGGAATTAAATGTTTACCGTAAAAAGTAAACATAACCGAATAAGTTCACGTACGTGAATACTTCGGCATGGCGTTTTGTATGTAATATTTAACAGAAAATAAAATCTACAACGAAAATAGTCTTCGACATATGATAAAGGAACTCAGGTACTTATGTACAGTATTAGTACTGTAGGTATTATGCTGAAGACAGTTATGTGAATCATGCGAAAAAAATTACCACAGGCTCAAAACTTCTACTTTAGAAAACAACGCTCTTTTTTCCAAACATGGTGTTTAAGTAAATCAAAATAAAATAACTTTAAGCCTTAATGCCTTTAAACATAATAATATAATAACATAGTTATCATTATTAAATTTACGTTAACATATATAACGTGAGCATAAAAAGTGATCGTATGCAGAAGTTAGGAGTATTTTGGAAAAGAAAAATAAATTTCCTTCTGTCATTCTCTTTCCTACACAAACATATACATCTGACTATTCATTTAAGACAAGTTCTACAGAATCATATAATGTTCGGGTAAACTCGATAATGTACATCAATTACAGAAATTTCCGAGTGTCATTGTCTCAGTACAGGAAGTTATACATGTACCGTAAAGGTACTAAACATAACCGAATAAGGTTCACGCATGAACACTTTCGTAAAGAAAAAAGAAAAGAAAGGGGTAAAACGAAAAAAAAAAGTTATAGAAATAAAGATTCAACCTTTAACGGTATAGTATCGTGTACCTGTTCGCAGTTAAATTTCTCATTAATCTGCACTCTTTATTATTTATTTATTTATTTATTTGAAAGCGTGTGTTACTCATGATCTACTCTTTTCTTTAAAGACTTTTCTTCAGTTTTATGAAAGTATATAGTTCACCATAATATGAAGAGGAAACACTTGCCATGTAGTTAATAATCTTTCAAAAAGGTCCTAACATGTGATAATGCATGTACATGAACAAGTATTTACTTTTCAGCTTACTTGATTAAATCCTACATCAGATTTGATTGTGAAGTTAGCTACGGTAAACTTTAAACATTAAAAGTTTGAATAGGTTTAATTAATTTTATAGACTATTTTAAGGCACATTATTCCTCAGAAATACATATTTTTTATTCTTAAGAAATGTCAAACACATGTTTGATAATGTTTCAGTAATGAATTTAAAGCATATAAGATGTTTAGCAAGTAAAGAAAGGGACAATAAATATTCCGTTATGTGTCTTAAAGGTAGAAAAATGTAAACAAAGTAGTATTTTGACTTCCATACAAAATACTAATTAAATATAATTATAAAACTTGCCAACAGAGTATTAGAATTAAAAGATAGTCCATCTATTATTTTAATTATTCAATATTATTTTAAACTGTAACAAGATACCAAAAATAGAATGCCTTTGAGAAATAAAAAATATTGCTTTTTTAGGCATAATGGGCCTTTAATGATAGCAGTCAAGGTTAACTTTTACCACCAGATACGAGCAGTCACCAGAGTAGAACCACCGCCGTCCCGTATTCTTATGTCTGCTATAACAATTAGATATTCGCCTAATTTCACTTTATGAAAATTATAATGACCCCCCCCCCCCCCCCCCTACTCCCGGTCACTCTGCTCCCCCCCCCCACACACATTATTATTATTATTTGAGTATATCATATTAGATATACTTAACATGATTGATGACAAAAACCTTTTGACATAAAAAGGGATACACGTTTACTTCTTTCAAACGAAACATGCGAGATAGGTGTCTTTATCAGCTTTTCAAGATATGTTTAATTATAAAAATGACGAAAAGTTTCAGATTGATCGAATTGCATCTGCGAGATGGACTATTTCCGTCCGTTGTAAGGAATAACCGGCGTCTTGTGGAGAACTTAAAGGAGCAGCAAAATTGTTCACTCGGGAATATAATAGTACTTTGTGCTATGTTTATAGCGTTTACTGTTACTTTTTTCTAAACATAAATTAGTAAAACTCTCTCCCTGTCTCTTTTGAACGGCAAATACCAACATGGCCCAGTCTCTTCCACTATGAAGTGGCAATATAGTTGTTATTATTACTGGCCGGTATCCGAATGATTATTGTATGAAATTAATGCCTTGATATTTCAATATGAAAATGTGTTGATATATAATTATATGGAATGAAACAATTTAAGTATTTTCTCTTAAGATATTTCAAAAGATGTTACTTATAGGGTATAATATTTTTCGTATATAATGAATTAAAGTGAATATAAATTTATTATGTTGCCGTGCGTGAATTGTTTACAAGGCAGATAAAACACGGTTTTATATCTATCTTTTTTCTCGTGTTTAAGTATATGCTTCCTGGCATATTCAAATAGACTAATTTCTTATCTACATGTATTACTTAATGCTACGCATGATCAACGGCACACTTGTTTATCGGATTGAATTATGTAATCGCTATCAGTATGAAATATCTTTAAATGTCTGTTCGCACTTAGTTAAAGATGACACTGATTAGATTACCATAATGAGCATTTTGCCGGGTTTTTTTTATATAAAATAAATATTATTTATTAATACAGTAAAAGGTAAGTCATATGGGGCAACTAAATTCGATTTTTTTTTTTTACAAAGTAGGTGTCATATGTGTATTTCTTGCATGTTTGACGCTTTAGTATATTACTTCTGTTGATATACATGTGGATAATATCATTTAATGTATAAGAATATTGTTAATTGTTTCTATGCAATGCATTTACTAATAATTATTTCATGCGACCTTCCTCATTCACTTTAATATGCATAAATGCCTGGTTTGTAAAAACCTTCCAGATATAGGCATATAAGAACATCATAATTAGGTTTAATTTTTTTCTGCCGAATTTATATCGTATTTTAAATTTACTTACGTTTTTAAGCAGTCTAGTCTAATTTATTCTTAAAGTAACAACTTTGAAGAAACGTCATATCTTTTAAAAAAGAAATTTTCTTCAATCAGTTGAAAGTTCCCAGACAGTGCAACAAAATAATAACTTAAACAAAAGGGCTGAATCTAAGTGATATTTTATGACAGCGCACACTAGTAAATGGATTCCTTCATCTCAATTTTTATTTAATGACTCAAAACAATATCACCTTATCATATTCTAAATGCTTGATGAAATCGCTCTATCACTGAGGATAAAAAACTACTGGAGATTATCAACTAAAGTTTTGTATTGCTTAATTTAGCTTATGCATGATTTGCTTATGCGTGACGAATTTCGACAATGCAATTCAAAATTTAGAAAGCAGGAATCGATTTAATCTGAAAGATACATTTTCAATTTCTTTTGCAAGAGATGCTAAAATCCCTTTTCAAAGGACTTTTTATTTTGTTTTACAAAAGTATAAAACTGATAAACTTCAGTGAAAAATCAGCCATATTAATGTTCAATTTACATAATTATTATTTGACTTTTCATTTTTGAAAATCTGTAGTCATTACATATTCTCTCAAAATTAGTTATGAAAATGTGTAAACGCTTTTTGCACTTGACGCACGTGTATTGTTTTACTATAATTAGTGGACATTTTTTATACTTGACTAGCAGCTGAATCGAATCATACGTCAGGTGAAACGAAAAACACATGGATACAATTTAGAACTTCATTTATATATAGAATGCGTAAATATTACATTGATTACATAAATTATTCTACATTTGAATACGTACCTCGTCGTAAATTCCATTGTCATCTATGGAGAACAAATTGCAATTCTTCATTAGCTTGAAAATCAACGCAGTGTCTGTATCTTCAGGCCCAGTGTTCGGGAAATTATTTTTTTCATTTCCACGGAACATGAACATGTTTGCAATCTCCCAGTAGAACTTATCAACATTCCCATGTTGTTGCTTGTCATGAATCAAAGAAACACCTTGTCGGCTGAGTTCGAATGGGCAACCCGTTTCCGGGCAAATAGAACATTTCTGACTGGCCAATTGAGGATTTGAACGTACCTTCTCTTTTTTAATCAGATTATGCAAATCAGTCGGGTTACTATTAGGGTTCCATACGACAGTGTTTGATTTGTTTTCATGCTTCATGCATAAACGATCTAGGATGGTTTGACATAACCCTGATTTACAAAAATCGTTGGTTATTGTCCAAAATCCTTTTTTTTCACCATTGTTTTCTTTAATAAACATGTATATCACATTCGAATTTCGTGCATTCAGTACGAATTCGGACAGATGTTCACGTTCTTTTGACGTAAAAGACCAAAGGAAGTCCTTCAAAATCTCGATGACAGACATCATGAGACCAATTTTTGTGACAGAAAGCCCGATGCATCCTTTCGTCCAATTGGCTATTTCTTCCTCCTCTGATTTCTCCGACAAAGGCCAGTAATGTAAAAATTGTTGATATGTAGGTCTTTCTATAAAACAATAAATTAAAAAAAATAATTTTACCAAACAATTAATACCCATGTCAAATGACGACAATGTATTTTATACTTTTAGGCATCAAAACAACCCTGGGAGTAAAAAAATACGTCATGCAAATGGGTTACAAAGTCTAGAACAGCATCATAAATTAGTCTATTACTGAACAAACCTAGTCGTGAGATAATTAAATCGAGTGCATTAGACTACATATAACAAAGAAAAAGATCAAACAAGTTCAATGCGCAGTCGATCCCTATCCTCTTAAACTGTAAGTTCACCTGTAAAACGTAAACACTTGTTATTTGCCGAAATGGTTTAAAAATAATTCTATACATATATAACTAACAGTCTACTTTTGATTTTCCATTTTTTTGTGTGCTTTGTTTAATTATGTTGACATGTATGGCTAAAAAGTAATAATGTCTTTATCTAAGCTTTCATCGTTGAGTTATCCTTCTGTGTTTACTCTTGTTTCAGTCCATGTTTATATTTTAATTATGATTAATATAGTACATGTCATTGAAGAGGAGAGACAGTTAAAGTCTAATATACGTAGCCGGGATCATCGGCGATCGTAGTTGTAAACGTCATGTAAGTCGTAGTCGTTGACAAGTGCAATTTTAAAAAAAAAAGATGAAAACTTGACAATTATTGTCTGTATCATCAATACGTTTTGGAGACAAATTTCAAACGTCTGGACTACTCTTGGCTGTTGACCGATTATTGTAAAATAAATTCTCGATACCAATTCTTTGTTTAAACAATTTTGAAAAATAGTTAAATGTCACATGGTTAACACTATGTTGACGAAAAGTTGAATAAAACATTTGAAGACAAGTTTGAAAAAAGGGTGTTGTAGTCTGGATAACCTGTCCTTTGTCTGCACAATATAGGATCAAAGCTAGGGACCAGATAATGTTTGTTTGAATTATTTAAGCTGGTATCTCATGAAAATTTAAGGGGATTGATAACAATTTCTCTCATATCGGGTTTGTCAATTATAAAAAACTTTTCCCAACAGGAAACCTTTTCAGCTTAATGTTAATAAGTATCTAGTAAAGTAAGAACTAATTTGCCTGATACATGTGTACGTCCTAGATTAGTTCCTTTGATAATGTATTCTACATTTGCATCCGATATTTCTTTGTCCAAGATTTTTTTTTAGAAATTTAGGTAAATGACAACGCTCTGCTGACGTAAAAGACTGCAAAAGGCTGGTGAAATGTTGATGACAGCTGAAGTAAGACAATATTTGTGATGGTTAGACCAGTAGATCCTTTCGTCTACCAATTAGATGCTTCTTCCTCGTTTTTTTTTCAGATATTATCAACGCTAGCTAGATAAATCGTTCGATCAAATAAAGTCTTGGCTATAATTAAAGTGTAGAAACTAAAGTTACTGCATATCAATTATTGACATATACATGATTTGACGTGCTAGAACAAGAGCGATCAGTGATCACATGTGTCACCTCATGATGGCCTTTTTTTAATGTTGGGACATGTTTTATGACAGACGGACAGACATACGGACAGACAGTGCACAACTAGACTTGGTACTGATCATTCCTGTAAAGTTTGGATAAAATTGCACCAGTAGTTTATGAGGAGTAGTCCGGACAAGCTTTTGTGTATCTGGCAACACACAGAAAAATACACCTTTTTATCAAAGGGCCATAACTCGGCCAAAAATCATTCAACCGGAAAACCCTGGCAATTTGCGCAAGGACTTGAGCTACAGGTCAAACTTGTAAAGTTTCATTGAAATTGCATTTGTGGTAAAAGAGAAGTAGTCCGGATAAATTTTGAACATAAAAATTATTAAAAGGCCATAACCCTGACAAAAATCATTGAACCGAAAAATGCTGACAATATGCACAACTAGACTTAGTACTGATCATTCTTGTTAAGTTTGGATGAAATTGCACCAGTAGTTTATGAGGAGTAGTCCGGACAAGCTTTTGTGTATCTGGCAACACACAGAAAAAAACACTGTTTATTGTTAAAGGGCCATAACTCGGCCAAAAATCATTCAACCGGAAAACCCCGTGTATTATGCGCAAGGACTTGAGCAACAGATCAATCCTGTAAAGTTTCATTGAAATTTGCATTAGTGGTATAAGAGAAGTAGTCCGGACAAATTTTTTAAATGAAAATTATTAAAGAGCCATAACTCTGACAAAAATCATTGAACCGGAAAATGCTGACAATATGTACAACTAGACTGGGTACTGATCATTCCTGTAAAGTTTGGATGAAATTGCACCAGTAGTTTATGAGGAGTAGTCCGGACAAATTATGTGACGGGCGGACAGACTGATAGACGACGGGAAGTGAACTCTATATGTCGCCACTGCTCCGTAGATGCGATACAATAAAGGGATATAAATACAGACATGCAAACGGACAAGCAAAGATACATATTCCATAATTAATCGTTCGATCAAGTGTAAGCTTGGCTATAATTACGTATACATTGTAGTCATATCAATTCTTGACACATACATGTACTGACGTGCTAGATTTTTAGGGATGCAAACGAACAAACAAACATACATTTTCCACACATTAGACCTAATTACTTCCGGAAACTGTTACTTTTATAGTTTTCTTACATACTACTATATAAATCTACATACTCTATGCAGCACCGTTCACAAATAACGACGTTAATAGCTTATGTGATAAGAATGTATACGTTACATAAAAAAATCAACTGTTGCATGTGTTGGTTATTCCTATCCCTAAACCTGGAAATAATTTTACTGACCCTACAAACTATCGTCCAACTTCACGTACAAGTTGCCTCTGCAAAACATTCGAGAGAATGATAAATAATCGGTTAGTATGGTATTTAGAAAATAATGGAATGATCACTAATTTTCAGTCAGGTTCTCGTAAACAACACAGTACAAACGATCATCTTGTAAGACTTATAACTTTTATTAGAGAAGCTTTTGTAAATAAACAACACCTGGTATCAATTTCCTTTGATCTTGAGAAAGCTTACGATACTACTTGGAAATATGGTATCCTAAAAGATCTCAAGGATGTTTGACTTTAAGGCAGACTTACTCTTTTCATTTCTGGATTTCTAAACGATAGGCATTGTAAAGTTAGACTTAGACATATTTTTCGAATTTTTTCATTGTAAAAGTCTTAGTATTGGGACTGGTCTTGGTTTACTCGTTATCTTCGAATTGCAAGTAGATGTCGCCGTTATCCTTGTTGTCGTAGTCGTTCTTGTTGTCGAAAAATTCTTAGTCGTAAAAATTTCTAAAGCGTCCGCGTAGTAATTTAAGTCTGTTATAGGTTGCACAAATTCGGAGCCGTTGTCGAAGTTACTAAAATCGAACCTGAAGTCAAAACATTTGTAGTCGTGGTTGTTGTTATTGAAAAGGTTCTGCTCGTAGTCGTCGGCTTTGACGTCGTAGGCTTTGTTGTTGCAGCATTGACGACTGATAACGATCACCATTTTAGTCATCTTACAAAAGCAAGCTTATTACGTTGATATGTAATATGTTGACACCTAACGACATGTCCCATACGGTGTTACAGTCAACGTTTAGAGTTCAATAGTAAGTTTTATTTGTCATTCGCTGTATACGGTGCAACAATTTACCTGTCATTAATTTTCTCATTTATGTTTCTCTTCCGAAAGAGATTTTCCAAGTGAAACTTGCCACATACAGAAAGCATACTAAATGTCAAATTGGTGTGTACATATAACTTATCATGTATTGCTATTAAATATATTGGACGATTGGAGCCAACAGCAGCTCATACATACAACCGAAACATGTAATTCTATTACCACGTTGTATTGGTATTGTTCTTGTTTTGTTAATATCTTGGAAGTAAAATCAGTACGTCATGCTCACAAGGTAGTTTCAAATGGGTATATGAAAGAGCATTTAAGTGCAATTAAAAACAAACCAAAATTGCATCTGTGAAAATATGCTTTGCTATCGCATAAAAACAGCAATGAATAGTGATGATTAATACAGATTGAAGTAGATTAATTTTTGTATCTTTATAATTGAACTTGACCACAATACAGAAGTGTTTAGCGAATTTGGGAGCCAATGTTATATTTCAGCTTTTCAAATGACAAAAAAGCGCAGACGTGTGTAATGTTTAGATACCCAGGATAATTATCATACATGTTACTGATTCAATTAAAGGTATTATTAGTTGATTCTATATGACTGTATAAAACTTTGAAATACAGTTACAGTTATTTTAATACAGTTATCATAATGTGCTTATACAATGTAATGTGCTAAGATCATTTCAAAAATCGCCCTGCAAAGCAAACACCATACTCGCCAGAGGGCATGGCCTTTTCATTTCATACGATTAAGTGAAATCACACAATTCTCTTGCTAGAGTTTTAAGACATTCAGGCATTGAAACTTTTTTTTCAGAAACATGCGTGACGTGTACACTTGTAATAGAAGGCTATGGTTGCCCTTAATTCGCTCACCTGAATAAATACTCTTAATGACACGGAAAAAGTAATATTGTCAATTATAGGCGCAAGCAGATTTAAAATATAAGTATTAAACTGATTTCACAATGTTTACATTTGAAAATAAAAAATTGAACGTTTAAAAACAGGCCTGGTTGCTTTTGCTAATGAAAAACGATAGTTTCTAAAGAAGTCACTGGTTGCTATACCAAATATTAGGTTTCCTTGGTCTGTGGTTTCTATGAAAAGTTAATGATTGCTATGAAAATGCAATGGTTGCCATGAAAGACACGTATTGCTATTTGAAGTCACTTTTGCTAAAAATGTCAATGGTTGCTGTAGAATGTCAAGGGTTGCTATTTAGGTCTATGGTAACTATTGAAATTCAGTTGATGGTATGGAAGTCAATGGTTGGTCAATGACAAATCAATGTATGTAATGGAGGTCAATTGTTGCTGCTTACAGTCTATGGTTTCTGTGGAAAGTCAATAGGTTGCCATCGCAAGTCATTTGATAATATGGAAAGTCAAAGTTGGTGCTAAAGAAATCTATGGTTACAATGGAAATTCAATGGTTGCTATGTTTGTCACTGGTTGTTATGTAAAGTTAAGTTGCTATTATGGAAGTCAAGGGTTGCTATGAAATATCAATGATTGTTTGAAAAATCAATGGTTTCTATGAAAGTCACTCGTTGCTTTTTAGAGTAGGCGGTTGCCTTGGAAGTAAATGGCTGCTTTTGAAAGTCAATCTTTCAATAAAGGTCACTGGTTGCTATGGAAAGTCAACGGTAGTCATGGAAAGGCATGGGTTGCTATGGAAAGTAACTGGCTGGTATGGTTGTCAAAGAAAGTCAATGGTTGCTATGTAAGTTACTGGTTGCTATGTAAGAAAGCATTTGCTATAGAAATCCATTGGTTGCTTTGGAAAGAAATGGTTCATATGAAAGTCACTAGTTACAATGTAAGATACTGGTTGCTATGGAAAAAGGTGATTGCTATGGAAAGTCTATGGTTGCTATTGGAGTCAGTTCAGTCGCTAATTGCAATGAGAATTCACATGAAAATGTATGTTCACACAGGGTTTGGTCACGTATTTACTTCAGAGCTATAATTGAATATTTTTTGTAATGTCTACTAGATTCTGAAAATTTATGTAAAGTATCGTGAGATACAACCCTTGTAGTTTTCAAAAAAAAAATATTTTTGAAGTATGAACCATAAAAGGAAAAGCAATGATCCCCCTGGATCAAATTTCAACCCAAGTGGTACAATTTGAACAAACTAAGTAAATTCCTACTAGAGATTTTATGTCAAAAAACTAAGCTTTAGTTCTTGTAGTTTTAGAGAAACTTTTCGTTTTGAAGTGTTTACTATATACATGAGAAGGAGATCTATGTTTCACCGGGGCGGGGTCAATTTTAAATGAAGGAATATCGTCCATACACAATATCTAATCAAAAGCCTCTGTTGTATCAGAGAAGGACATTTTGTGTTTGTTTTACTTTATACATACATGGGAAATCAATCATAGAGAGGAGCCAATTTTCATGTTCCTCTTGGGCGGGGCAAGTTTTGATACAAGGGCATTAATTTGAGTAAACGTTGAAGACGTCTACTAGCTAATGTTTCATGTAAAAAAACTAACCTTTAACTCTTGCAGTTTTACAGAAGATTTGCTTAATGTTTTTACTAGTGATGTTCCAATGATCGAATATAATCAAATAATCGTTGCTGAACTGTTGACATCAACGATGATCGATTTATGCTCATGACAATCGAGTATAATCGGCACAGTCATATTGTCATCTTTCGGGTAATTTTCTTGCTTGTAATTGACTTTAACAATTGAAATGATGGATGATAAATTTGCAGTTCATGAACATAACCTAGTCATTTTTTGAATTTATATAAAAAACCATAGGTCATATTTGCTTTCACTACAGTCCATATATAGGCAAAATGTAGTGAGTAAGTCTTGTTAGAAAATGTATTAAGCTATCAAAGATAAGAGAAGGGTGATCATGGATGATATAAACAACAATGTATCTGTCAGAATATTGTGTTAATTCTACTAATTTGCTATTACATGTAAGGCTAACAAAAAAAACAAATATTACAATATATGAAGTTGTGCTGGTGATGAAGTGGAAAGGAAAATAAAAGGGTCACTGCCATCAGTAAAGCTTTAATCGGTGGGTGGGTGAGGAATGATAATTGAGTAAATTACGTGCATAACAATTTCTTTGCATTTCAAAGGTTACTCCTAAATGGGCTAAAATGTATTAAGTAATAAAAAGTCATATTGTAGGTGCCAGGTCAATCAATAATAAGATTCAGCATTCAAATCTTCCAGAGATGGCATCAACATCCAGTGTAAGAATTGAGCTTGACCCACTTAAAATGAACCAACCTGTACCTTTTTAGCAAACATATTACTTAAATATAAAAAAGTTTGTTTAAAAATGACAGAGATGAACCTAGACAAATATACAAATATTGTATTTTCTAATCCTTAAAAAGTAAGTTTAAATTCAGCTTTCAAAGGAACTTTATGAAATAACTACAGAAATATGTAAATACATATTTTATTTATTTTATTATCAATCTGATCGAATCAAAAATAAATATATTAAGTTAATAATGTGTTATTATGTGTATGTGGTCTGTCCATACATATTGCGATTATTGTTCGATTGATAATCGATTGTCATTATAAAGTTTGATCAGATAATCGATTATGAAATTTGTACGATATCCAAAACTAGTTTTTACTATATATATATATATATATATATATATATATATATATATATATATATACTATCTATTGAAAATCAATGACCCCCAGAGGCCTCGCTAATTGTGTCATCAAAGCTGAAATTTGAAGTATTGTAATAGGGGTCACTAGACAATAACATTTCATGCTTAATATCTGAGTTGTAGCCCTAGTTGTTTGAAAATGAATACTATTTACCTTTATAGAAAACACATTACATCTGGGGCTTGGCTAATGGCAACCAGGGCAAACATTGCCTTGTGCAAAAAATGTACACTTTAGGCCTTTTATTTCTTAATGTGGCATAACGAAGATTGACCGATAATTGTAAACTATATTGCGATACAAATACTTTTTTAAACAACTTTGAAAAACAGTTAACTGAAACACAGCTGACGCTATTTTGAAGAAGTTGAATGAAATAAAAGACAATTTTAAAAGAGCGTGGTTGTATGGATAACCCGCCTTTTGTCTCAACAATATCGGTTCAAAGCTTGGAACCAGACAAAGTGCGTACGAATTACTTAAGCTGGTATCTTATAACTACTGACGTGTGTGTGTGGGGGGGGGGGTACAACATCACATTTATCTGGTATTTACATTGTTAAAACATTTCGGCGCAAGAACCTTTTCAACTGATTGTTATCAAGTATCAAGTGAAGTAAGAAAGAAAGAACTATTTAGTCTGATACATCTCTAAATGATTTATATTCGGCATGAGAACACAGTGTTGTTTTATTTCACAAATGTTGATGATTTTTTATTGTATGTAATATTGATTTTACATATTGAGCGATACAAAGCAAATACAAACACTTGATTAAACACAAGGTCGTGGACATGCGAGCTTAGGTTTGTTTGATTTAAAGTCACACCGACCTAGCGATTACCGACAGGGTCAAGGTAATACGGCGACTTTTTAGCTTTACTACTTAATGTAGAACTCCCGGTCCTCCTTCCCGGTCCTCCTTCAAATGACCAAGCTGTTCTTGTGAAAATGAATACAGAAAGTTTTTCAAAATTGCCTTGATGGAAATAAGTAGACCATATTTTGTAATAAACAAACCATAAATACCTTTCGTCAAATTGGCTTGCTTTTCTTCCAATTCCCTCGTCCTTGCAAACTTTTGATCCAGGCTATCCTACAATAAAATTGCAATTTTATATGTTTGCATTGTCATTTCTTTCGGCAGGAAAACACGTTTTGCAATAATTATAACCTATGTGTACATAAATGACATACATGCAAAAAAAGCTTATATTAAATGAACAAAGAAATATTCATGCACCATAGATTAGATTTTTTAATTTACTTAAACTGCGACCGTAATGATAAAAACTCATAAACATAGTTTCTATAATTGAAATTATTAATAGCAACGGAAAACGACGTTAATGTACAAAACAGTCGTTATTTGGAGGTGTATAATTAACGCTATGAAATAAAACGTAAATTCTAAAACGCTCCACACCATTCCCCTATCAAACAGGGAGGAAATTAAAAATACATTAGATCCAATATATGCACAGCAAGTCACACGACGTTACATTAATCTGAATGTAAATATCGACCGTTGCATAGAAAATCTACTTCTGTTTTATTTTTAACTTTCGTATCTATTTTTGTTAAAGTTTATCAAAAAAAATTCAAAAGTATATAACTTTGCGTTATACATACATAAAAGTGTGTTAATGCACAGGAGAATGACATTCTATAAATAATTGAAAATATAAGCAAATAATTTAAAAAGAAATATACCCCTCTATACCATAAATAAACATAAAGAATGCAACGCCTTTTGCACTTGCACACTCGATACACATTGTATCTAATTTGAAATCAAAGCATCGTATAATAATAAATTGTCAACAAATAATTTAGTCTGGCACTCCATGCGTTGATGTCACTGACAATACTGCTACGGACTGAAGATAATTATTTTTTCCCCAAAAATCTATTTTCTATAGTATTAGTTTTTAAATAAATTCTAAATAATTATAGTGTTAAATGTTTCACATATTTTTGTTCTTTTTATTAAAAAGAAAGAAAAATAAACTTCCAAAAACCAACTGGGAAACGTAACTCTAACATAAAAGGGAAGTAACTTCGGCTTCATCAGAACATTTTCATGACATCTCAAAGTGTGCGTAAATTTCTGTTGTATAAACGGTTTCATTTGGTAATTTTATCATAAAGAATGACCTTTCAACTAAACTCATGCTATGGAAAATAGATTATAAGGAAAAAAACATATATGTTATATTCAGGCCGGATCAGTGTAGTCAGTGACGTCAGCGCATGGAGTGCCAGACAAATATATTGTTGATATTTGGGTAAATATTGCCAAATAAAATTTTACAATACTTTGATTTAAAATATCAGCGGTTGTATTGTTCAACAATATTGACCTAGCACTTCATTTACTTTCGTAAAGGTCATTCGAATAAACATTGACCAGTATCTATCAAATATATCGATATATTTGCCAACTTCATTTCTTTGTGAGGTGTGGTGTATTGGTATAGATGTCGGACTACCGACCTGAAGGTTTCTGGTTCGATTCCTTACGAACACCACGTTACGATTTATTTTTTAATTTACTTGCAAGAATTTATTTGAAATCGTTTAACTACACATGTTTTTAAAATACCTTTTAAGTTGTGTTTTATACACAATTTTATTTTTTATTTCGTTACAGTTTCTTTCAACGTGTCTCTTTCTGACATTATGCTTTAGTGGATACACATCAAAAATACTAAACAGCTACATGTAGGACCAGCACAAATCAAAAAGGTTTGCAATAGTTGTAAAACAATAGCAATTTCAAAATCAAGATAAAAAAAATAAGTCGCTGAAATAGGACTCGAACCTACCAGTCCACGTCTACATTCTTATTACCAACTGGGTGTTTACATTCATATTGATTTACAAATAGATCGTAACGTTCACGGAATATACCGACTTCAGGGTCAAATGCAAGAGTGACAGGTCAATGTTGTAAGACAATAAAAGGAATAATTTTGTATTGTGTATCGAAATTGCTAAACTAGTTTGTTGACATTGATTTTCCACGTGTGTAATTTATTTAGATAAAATGTGTATCGAGTGTGCAAAGGCATTTCTTGTGTTTATTTATAGTATAGAGAGGTATATTTGCCGTTATTTTTTAATTATTTGCTTATAGAATGTCAATTACCTATGGTAAATGTAATTGTTACACAATAAAGGCGCGAAAATAAAGATATTGATACTTTACTGTAAACGATTCGTCTTTTATTACATGATAAAAATTCACATTCCGGTAGGTTCAAGGATTAGTTCAAACGAACAATACTATATGATAACATTCAATTCGTTCAATAAAGTTTTGAGAACTACACTAAATCGATTCCCGCTGGGTGCATATAGACGTTATTATTTAATGAGCGCATATAATTTTCGATATATCAACATAAAATAAGTTTATCAAAATTCTATTTCTGCAGAGTTATACTCTTTGGGAGACGTTATTTTGGTGTTTGCTTAATGATGTTGCTCAAGAGAGGCTAACTCTATTGTAAAGCTTTTGTTTAGGGAGATTGATACTGTATCTTGAACAAAGCGATAATCAATATCTGGGTACTATAAAATAAATCTTATAATTCTTATATGCAAATATTTTTCCCGGGACACGTATCGGTATTGATTCTTAACAACCATTATACATGACTTACTTCGGGTTTCATAACCTTTTATTTAGATACCAACTGAAATTATGTCTGACATAAATCAAAACTACGTTGTTCAAGAAATCGCTTATTTTCTTTTCTTATTTTATTTTTTTTATTAATTTTCCAAACTCATATCCATCTAAATTATTGTTTTTATTCTAATACATTTATAATCCAATGATCTCATAACATGTAAAGTTTACAGAGAAATTTTATGTCAGCCTTTTTAATCTTAAACTATCCCTACGACTTAACATAATGAACACCGCCCGAAATACCTTATTAACAATCGGAAATTAAACCATTCCCACAAAACCAAAAACCAAGGGCGATCAGTGATCACATGTGTGGCCTCGTGGTAGCAATTACTCGGCAAAAATCATTAAACCTAAAGGAACTTTGTAATATGCACATGAACTTGGGTTACCAATCAATCCTGTAAAATTTCATTGAAATCGCATTAGTGGTATAACCGAAGTTGTCCAGACAAAACTTAGATTTAAATCATTAAATCCCAAAAGTCTGAAAAAAACAATGAACTTAAAAATGTTAATGAGATGGACAACAAGACATGGTATTAATCATTCTCCTAAATGTTTGATGAGATTGCACAAATAGTTTCTGAGAAGTACACACAAACGTAAATGTGGCAACAGAAAAACACCTTTTTAATTCAAAGGCAATAACTAAGCCAAAAATCATTCAAGCGAAAAACTTGAGTATAACGCGCAACTACTTAAAAATTAATCCTGTAAAGTTTCAATAAAATTGCAAAAGTTGTATTAGAGGAGTAGTCCGGACAAACTTTTTTAATACCATTTTCATTCAAGGGCCATTCCTGATAATTCCTGTAATGTTTGGATGAAATTGCACAAGTAGAATCTAGTGCTTGAGAAGTATGCCGGACAAACTTTTGTGTAACTGGCAAAATACAAAAACACATTTTAAAGGCCATAACTTGCCAAACATCATTCAACAGTAAACCCGTGAAAAAATGCGCAAAGACTTGAGGTACAGATCAATCATGTAAAGTTTAATTGAAATTGCATTAGTGGTTTAAGAGGAGTAGTCTGTACACCCTTTAAAAATGAACATTATTCAATGACCATAACCTTGACAAAAACATTGAACTAGAAAGTGCTGACAATATGCGAAACTAGGCTTGGTACTGATCATTCCTGTAAGTTTGAATGAAATTGATATGAGAGACATTTTACATACGTAGTTATTCATCAAACTAGCAGTTATACCAGTGTTTAATTACTTCAGTAAGTGCTTACTTTGCAACCTATTATATTATATACATAAATACAATTACTACTAGAGGATACCTTTGAAAGAACAATTCTATTAACAGCAAAATGTACTATTCTGTGTAGTAGTAGAAGTAGTAGTGTGCATATGAAATTGATAACTGGGTTAATGAAGTGTGTAATGTTAAAAAAAACTTTATAAATTTGCAAACTTCGTATGGCACAATGCATTTCGTACTTTTTGTAGGCTGCATAGGCTACTAGTAACTACACTTACTGGCAGTATAATAGTCATTTTTGTATAACTTTGGCATCGCATATGTCAGATACACAATCGAAGGACATAAGCAGTGTGACAGATTTACACAATGTATCATTTGGTTGTTAACCGAACAAAAACATTTTAAATTTTTTTCGATGTCCTTATATTGTGTCCATCGGTATAAAACTGACATATAGGATGCCAAAGCGAAAGCTATAATACATAAATAACTGTTATACTGATAGGAATTATAGTAACCTGTAGCCTAAGCAGCATACAAAAAGTACAAAATACGTTGTATCATATGAAATATACGAATTGATAAACCTAACCTATACTTCTTTAACCCATTTATGAATTGCTTATTCACAATGCTGATACACAAAATAATACATTTGACTGGCACTGATTGTTTGCCCATCGTCCGTCTGTACACACTTTTGTTCTTTGTCGGCTCGTCAGTTATACTGTTACAAACTTACATTATCTAACGTGCTATGAGTAAACCGTGTTCAATGCATTCTCTTGTGTTTTCAAGTGGTATGAAATCTAATAGCAAATTAGTGAAGTCAGGTACATATTTGAAGGTTAAGTGGCATGAGGTCATAATGGCATAACTTAATGTTTTTCGTTTTATCAAATTTTTATTGTTCTTGAGAAGCAAATGTGATCAAATAAAAGACACATATTCTTTCCTTCGGGTTATAAAATATTATTGCCCCTCACTTTTTCGTAATGTTAATTTTCCATTGGCCTCTGGGAATTATTCTTACTGTTAATACAAGTGTATCATGTGACAAAGAATTTTGTTCTGTTACATAGGTAACAATATTTTTAACAGTATAAAATATGGTCACGTGGTCAATTTTCTAAATAAAATGGCCGCCATTTTTCTCTCAATTCATTATTATTTTCGACGATAGGGCTTTGGGCATCACCAAAGAAACTATTGTTACGAGCCAGGCGTAACGAGAAAGAAAAGCCAGCAACAAACTTGTAACAATAACAAATTTATTACAGAAAAATTATTAAAGAAAAATAAAATAACAAATTATCTTTACAAATACCTGAAGTCCAAATAAAAATTACAAATGTCTAGTCTGATCCTGGAATGATCCTTTTTCAATAGCACAGTTAAATCCAAGTTAAATCCAAGAACACTTTAGAATAAATTCCCACAATAAAAT
>NW_026861041.1:0-76587 GCF_026571515.1 Ruditapes philippinarum
TGGGATATTTAATATGTATTTTGGGGGGAAAATATAAAAAGGGAGATAATTTAGCAAAAATACCTGTCAAGATCATCTGTCCTTTAGAAATGCATATGAAAATAAGTATTTAAGTTTAAAGTGGATATGTTTGAAATTAGCCGTAACCAAAAGGTTAATCAGAGAGAAAACATCTTAGAGAAATAAGGGGAATAACTTTGCAAACTATATCTAGGATTATCTGCCCTTTGATATTGCATCATATGATCATAGTAAACAAATAAACCACATTTAAAGTAAATTCGGTAGTGTCTGAGAAAATAAATGAAATTACTTAAACCAAATTCTGAGAGCGACAATACCATAATACCTTTAATCTGTTGTCAATCAGGGTTACAAATGAAAATGGGAAACAAAAGAAAAATACTTATCTATTGAGAATTTAGTATCAATCATCCTTTCTAGCCTAAAGATTACATTATATAGCTACGGAATGCCGTTAGGGCCATCGCCTATGAATGGTTTGATCTGAAACATGATACTCGAAAGTACGATGATGAAAACACGAAATCACGAAACCACGATGGTGAAAACGCGACAGTACGATGATGAAAACACGACAGTACGATAACGAAAACGCGATAATACGACAGTACGATGATGATAATACAATGAACTATCGCGTTTTCATCATCGTACTATCGCGTTTTCATCATCGTACTATCGCGTTTTCATCATCGTAGTTTCGTAATTTCGCGTTTTCACCATCGTACTATCGACTATCGCGTTTCAGGTCAACACATTCATAGGCGATGGCCCGAACGGCATTCCGGAATGCCGTTATTGTCATCGCCTATGAATTGTTTTATCTGAAACGCGATACTCGACAGAACGATGATGAAAACGCGAAATCACGAAACTACGATGATGAAACCGCAAAAGTACGATGGTGAAAACACGATAGTTTATCGCGTTTTCATCATCGTAGTATCGTACTGTCGCGTTTTCATCATCGTAATTTCGCGTTTTCACCATCGTAGTTTCGTGATTTCGCGTTTTCACCATCGTACTTTCGACTATCGCGTTTCCGATCAACACATTCATAGGCGATGGCCCTAACGGCATTCCGTATATAGCAGCTCAAAACCTCGATATTTAGGTTCATAAAAGAAAACAAGTTAAACAAAGATGGCAATTACAATGAATGTTAAAAAGTAATATAATACTACTTTAATCAGACCATGGGTAATGCATTACCTCCACTCTGAAGAGTATTCAAATAGGCTAGAATCACTTGTCAACTACATTGAAATTGAGGGGCGTGGGTTCAAACCCTAGAAGGGGCAACTTTTTTTCTTTCTATTTTTCTTTTTAACATTATTTATGTATCTCACTAATCCCTTATGGAAGAAAAAAGGGTTTGATTTAAATAATATAATTATTGTAGGTATTTATTTGCTAAATAATGCCAAAATTTATAGCAAATATGATACCAGATATTTTCAAAGTTTAATAAAATAAAAACTATACGGTAAAAGTATTTTATTTTTCGCATGATCAACCAATATACCTTGAAGAAAATAAAGGCAAACTTTGAAAACAGCCCCTCATCAAGGTTAATTTTAGGGATATTTTAAATAAGGCATTTTAGATAGGGAAATGGTAAAATAAGTGTTTAAAGTGGGTGGGATAGGGTAACATTTTTATACATATTAAGAACATTTTGTTTAGAAACAAACATTTTGCTTGTGTAATTTGTTACCTGAATGTTATTATTTGTTTCTTAACAATGAGTAATAGTAAAACATTTTTTATAATGATGATATTACAGATTATTTAGAGTTTCCTCATTTCTGAAAATAAGCCCTTCTAATGGCAAAATCTTAGTTCAGAAATATATGCATAACTCATAAACCACATAGTAAATTTTATTTAAATTTTGCATATAGGTTACCTTGAAGACATATAACTGTCCTATGTTGTCAATTTTACTATTCCTTATGGTGCCCATTACCCATGGTCTACCTTAACATGAATTTACATCTTGCGACATTTAACGGTAGTGTTGCGACATTTAACGGTAAAGGAAATTCGTGCGACATTTAACGTTAACATTGCGACATTTAACGGCAAATAATTTTGCGACATTTAGCGGCGGTTGCGACATTTAGCGGCAATGGTGCGACATTTAGCGGCAATGGTGCGACATTTAGCGGCAACTGCGACATTTAACGGTGCCACAATGTGTCTTACGAAAATGATGATTAGATATGACGCTTAACATGTTATATTTTCAGTTATTTTGGGATGATTTGCATTGCTAACAAGTAAAAATAAAAGTTTATACAATAGAATATATTCATCATTTTTACCAATAAGGAACAGAAACATTACAGAATTCGAAGGCGACCTCTTTTTAATGGCCCATTATGCCCCAGAAATGACTTTTTTTTTCTCAAAATATTTTTATTTTTGATGTACTTTTTCAGTTTCCTAAAAGCTAATCATTGGTCAATTTCCTGAACCATCCTTTTCTGTTACTTTTTGACAATTAGATCAGTTAGTGGGATTTAGTATTATATGGAAGTCAAACTTCTTTGTTTACATTGTGCTTCTATTATGTCAAATTATTTCACATTAAGCGCAACTTTCTTCATGTAAAAGCATCTAACATGCTCTAAATGCACAATTTAAACATTATAGAATTAATGTTTGCCTTTTAAAGAAGTAAACATTTAATTGTTTCTGTGGCATAATATGCCTTTGATATAATAAGTATACTTTCGATTGAGTGATTATGGTAAAAGGTAAAATATTTTATGTGTATACCTTCGAAAGCGTCGACATAATATAGCTGCCATTAAAACTCAAATATTTTCATAAGACAAAAAAGTATTTTTGTAAAGATAAGGTAGTGCGACTTTATCATGGCAACTACATTTCACATAGGGTTCAAACTCGGAAGTTTTAAAGGCACAATGTTCCTAGAGAAATGTATAATATACGTCTGGTTCAGAAGGTAAATGATTGCAAAATGGATTTAAGGCATATTAAATGTTTATCATTGTAAATACACAGTACTAAATGTGAAACAATTTGTTATTTAGGTAACAAAACGTAAACAAAGTTGTGTTTTGACTTCTATACATAATTACTTACTCAGTATAACTGCACGTATTACACAAAAGCACAATAAGTTTAATTAAGATGGCTCTGCTATATGGCCAGTGACAACCTCTTTAGAAAATGTAACAGGAAGCCAAAAATAAACAGTTTTTGAGACATGAAAGTGAGGCTTATATGGGCCTTTAAGCTACAAATGTATTTATAACAAGATTATCATGTGTAAAGAAGAATAATAAATTTGATGTAATGTATGTGGTATCCAAGCAAGCGTCTGTATCTTAAAGGAGATACACTGAGATCAAAAAGCCTAAAACATAAAAAAAAAAAATGAATTTTTGTTCACATAATGAAAAAATCCGCAATAGACCATAAAGAAATATGCTCAGAATTAATTGAAAATTAAAAGTTAGTACAACACTGCCGAACTTTGTGAAAAGCATTCGAACACTTTTCAATTTAGTACTTTTAAACAACAGAATGAGGAAAAACAGGGAAAATGAATGATATGAAAATTTGCATACAAGTTATTGGTTCAGACCTACAAGTAATGGTACGTTAATCTCGAATGTCCGATAAAGTCATAAAAACCTCAGCGAAGTCCCTTTAAACTACAATGATGACGTTGAAACCATCTTCAGAAAACCATTATATTGTCTTACTTACGGAAAGTTTGTTTATGGAAGTAAAATCATAAAGTTATTTTCCCACAACAGGCAAACATAAAAATAAGTCATTTGACAAAATATATCCGTATGACTTGTCACTTTAACTACTTACATACACTTTTAGCTAAGCACTGTACACGTATATTATGGTTTTTACTGGAAATACTTCCTGTTAGTAATAATTCTAAGTAAAACACAAAGAACGTTTAATTGGTAATTAAATTGATTAGATTTAATCTAAACTACGCAAATTGAAACAACGCCCACCCTGATATCACGGAAATTGAAAAGTCTCAAAAAAGGGGAGGTAATAGTTAAATATCTTAAAATAAACGCGCATTGTTTTTCATGCCACTGTAACACAAGTTTTATAGGAATAGTGTGCGTCCCTGATAGATCGTTTCTACATATTTTAAAAGAAACAAAGAAAGAAGACTTTTATCTGACCTAAACTAAAGTTTTCATTTTTTTAAAAGTATCCCACTTGCAGCAGACGACACTGTACCACGCGCTCTCTCGTGTCGTCTGGTCGTTTTGCCGAGCTTACAACATATATAAACTACATTTCCATATCACTAATTGTGTTATTTTACCCGACTGATAAAGGGGGTGTTTTATCCTGTCAAAACGAGAATGTGAAATCTAGTGTTTCACATTATCTCTGTTAAATTTAAACTTAATTTTCTCGTACCATTACCGTATAAAATGTTTAATAGAGAGAAAATCGTGACTACCTTCAATCGATAAATTAGTACTAAGCTATAAATAAACTAGATCATATAAAATTACAAATGTATAATATTATGACGTTTTAAATCATGTGATATGCATTCTACTTGCCCATTGGCGCGTTATATAGACTTAACATAATTCATTCATTAATAGAAAATAGTTTAATCCGAAGTTTGTTATATATAGACAGTTTTACGGATTTGTACAAGAGCAAGTAAGTTCTTTCTCGAATATTCTTTTAGATTGTCAACTACTTATGAGAATAGGAAAATCATGTAAACTAGTTATTCTGTCACAAAACATGAATACATAATTGTATTGATTTAGAATTTTAAATTTGTTATAGATTTATATATGCAGAATTTATGTCGTTACAGAATAGCTTGATTTAGTATTATTTCGATTAAAAATTATATCAATATCAATGGCAGTTTTATTTCGTTTGAAATTATATCGAAATAGGTCAGTTATGTCATAAGTACGGAAAAAAGAGATTTAGGTTGCTATATTTTTCTTAAATACATGTACATACATTATAACAATTAATTGATATAAACATAGAGTGCGGTTTATTTGGATAGATCTACCCATTTGAGTTACATTCGTATAACTGATATCATAAGCCCTTACAAGAGGCCATCAAGGTATTGTTTTTTATAAGTAGTTATAGATATAAATGAATATAAACAGTCCAGCCAATTTAAGATGGCATACGAGTGACATTTGTAGATCTACCCGTTTCAGAAAGATAAATCTACAAGGAAACAGTATGACCAAGACACGGAAGACCGGTATGAAGTCATCACACTACACCACGGTAGTGTTACCCCCGTGCAAGGTGTGTGGCGGTGAGTCGACAGGTTACCATTTTGGGGTCATCACATGCGAGGCGTGTAAGGTAAAGAATAGCTTCCTTCTATATTTTTGTACAAACCTCAAGCCAAGGAAGACAATATCTTGCAACATTTTATATTTTTATTGAAGGAAAAAGTTATAGTCTTTATTTGGATCGCATAATATTCAAATAACCTTCCTACTCCTTCACTTCCCGCAAAATCTCCGATTTACGGGCATGTAACTATGCCAATATTTAGATTGACTTTGATTCTTAGAAATTCTCGTTGAAATTTACGCTGACTTAGGTTGATAGAACCGCTTTATTTGGTTTTCACGCTGACTTTAATTTTATTTGCTAAAATGTTTCAATTTGGTCAACATTACGTACAAACCTGTATGACCGCGTATATCTACAAAGAGGTCAAACTGGTGTTAATTCTGACATACATTTAAAGAACATTAGCAATGACCTTAATTTTCAGACATATTTTGCTGACTAAGAAAAAAAATTACACTGACTTAAAATGACTGTGATTTACCGGGGCTTACAGTTATGGGCGTTTTTTAACTGAGACTCGCGTTGACTTTTACTATAAGAAACGTGAAGATTACAGAAAAGTTCATCTGCGATTTAGATGAATTGGACTTTGATAAGGTTTAATGAACACCTACCAATCAATTGCTTTAACATATACCGTCATTTTTGTAAGATATTTGCGACAATATATTCTTTGATATCCAAACATGTTTTTACTAAGATTAAGTTTGACTTAGATTTGCAAACAGGCAGCTTTGACTAATAAAAGGGCCGATTTAAATGTATAAACAAACTTGACAAAGTTTCTGAATTAGGGAAAAACAACCATATTTGACAAATACCCGGTTTGACTGGGAATACATTTGACTATGATATACAAAAGGTTAGACTAAGACCAGATTTGACGAAGATTTTCAGAAAGGTGTATTGTTTTTAAAACCTTTTCGCTAAAAAAAATAACTTTGATCTGGCAGATATTTTAAGTATGTTTTTGCACAGACCCATATTGAATTCGATTTGTTATGGTTTTGTTTATTCTAGAAATATCCAAATCAAACAGACGGTGTTCTTTAACCTTGGTCTATATTCGGTAACGGAACGTAATATGATCAAAGCAAACGATATTGAGTTTCTTTTATAATTATACTTTCTATTGAAGGTCTAATTATACTATTCTATTGAAGATCGATGACCGTTTTTTGTCTGCGAATAAAAATGTCGGTCGCAACAATTACTGAAAAGGATTGTGCAAATAGTTTTCGATAACAAATAAATAGATCTCTTTTTTCAAATATGAAAACAGACTTAATTTAGCATGGAACGTTCTCGCATAATTTGCAATTTAATTGACAGCGAGCCGTCATCGATGTATGATTATACTTCAAAAATCGTTCTAATAGTTAAACGGATCAATAGGTTATCTAACATAAGGGTATTTTAATGGCTGTTAAAACAAAACATACACCGCTTTTGAAGTAGAGTTCAATGCACTATATAATGAAATGGTTCATAACGAGTTAGAAAATTAGGGCATTCGCTTTCATTCAAGGATAGATCTAGAAAATTGAAATCTTGCGTAATATTTTTTTGGTTCAACTTAAAAGAATCGCCACGACTAAAATTTTAAATCATATCATGTGAACTTCGTGAATTAAGTATGTTAAATTGTTGTTTCAATTTAGAAATTCTCTTACTAGGCCTTATGTTTATTTTTGATTGCTGTCCCCCGTGGTAAGGGCTGTGCTTCAATTGTCATATTTTGCGAAATGTCTTTATAGATATTGAATTTTGGCAGGTATAAACAAAGCCAAAGAAAAACAAACTAATTATAAAACTTTAATTACACATATACATTCCTCTCTCGCATTAAACCTTTAAATGCTATCAATTTTATTCATCAAAAGTGTTTTTTTATATTTTTGATATTCGTTTAAAATCCCCCCCCCCTCCGGCTAAAATAAAATACTTAATGCTCATATACCTGAGCCAACTTTTGCTTCTTTTGAGCCATTTTTTGCTTCTTGTGAGCAATCTTTTGCTTCTTTAGAGTAATCTTTTGCTTCTGTTGACTATAAGTACAAAATAGTGTATTTTGTATTTTGTATGGAGGTAAAATTCGACTTTGTTTACATTCAGATGTCTTTCTTATAAATTATTTAACACACTACGCCATTTTCTTGAGATGAAAAGCACCTCACATGTTCTAATTATCTACATTATTTTAACATTATATAATACATGTTTGCCCTTTCTACAGAAAGAAAAATAATAGTTATATATATATATATCCTATTCTGAAGTTTGATGTGCCTTTAGATCTATAATTGATAATCAAAATTACAACAGGATCATTCTATAATTCAAATGCATTTTGTTTTTGTTTGTAGGCTTTCTTTCGGCGTTCATTGGTACAGAAGCGCAAACCTAAATGCAAGAAGAATGGGGAACTCGGAAAGTGCCACATAGATTTTACAAAGTCAAACAACTGCTCAGCATGTAGACTGAGCAAATGTTTAAAGCTTGGAATGTCTAGAGAAAGTAAGTTGTCGTCTGCAAACTTTTCTGATAATAAAATTTGTTATCATACAATTAGGCTATATCACAGAACGTTAAAGGTGCATTATGCCTCAGAAATTTATAATTATGCTTGAAATGCTTTAGAAATGTCAAACATATGTTTGCTAATGTTTTAATAATGGATTTAGAGCATGTAAGTTATTCAACAACTGAAAAATAGCGCTAATCATACAGGGATGTGTCTTCAAGGTGGAAAATGTAAACAAAGTAGTATTTTGACTTCCATACAAATAACTCACTAAATATACCATTTGAAAACATAGCAAAATAAGCAAAAGATCGTTTATGTGCAGGTATATGGCAAATTTTCTTTTTGAAACTGTCACAGGATACCAAAGACAGAAAGTTTTTGAGAAATAGAAAAATAGCATTTCTAAGGCAAAATGGGCCTTTAACCAACTCGTCTACCATTTTGTTACAATCTTGTACATGTTAGAAAGACTAATCTTTATGGAAATTATTGTTTGCATTTTGTTATCAGTGTCATTACAATTAGCTGTTTCTAAACTGTTTAAATGAACATACTTTAAAATCCAGTCTATTAGGAATTTTCCCTCAAATTTTTAGTCCTCTACTCGTATCATAAAATTTAATCATATACTTCATAATGTACTTAATAACTTGTCAATGTTAGAAAGTTTGATCTAAGGGGAATTTTGTTTTTCAAGCCTACACACGTAACATGTACATTTCCTGTAGGAACTATATTTTATTGTTTTAAAGTCAATAAAATTTCCGTCCACTTAAATTATTTATAACACTCCGTAATCTAAGTAGTTAAGAATACCGGTATTTCTAAATGCTAGTTTCACAAATCTTATATCACATTTTAGGTATTCGCCGGGGCCGTTTCTCTTTGCCACTAAGGACTCAAGCCATCGTTGAAGCAAACAGTTTAGAAAACAAGGGCTATAACTCTGCCATGGAGGAAAGCGACGCGTCTACGCCTTCGTCAACCATTTCTGACTCATCAGACGACAGTTTGAGCCTGGTACCATTTGCAGGTACTACCTCCCTTTATATCATACATGTATATGATCGACTAGCCTTTCTGTCACTCTCTGCTTTACGTCCCTGCTATTTACGTTAAGCACTATCCTTTATCGTATGTCTTTCTGCCCATTAGGAACATCTCGGCTATTATTAAATATCTTTATCCGAAGTTTGACGGAAAGGGCCGAGAAGCTACGATTGCGTTCTCTCGTCATTTTCTAAAGTATTGTTTCATTTATATGTGATTGTAAGAGTTTGACTCCTTTCTGAACTGTGTCCTGTTTATAACTGCACAATGCACTAATACTGTTTCTTTTAAGACATTTTACTTAGTCCACCCTCACCCACCACTAGTTTAAATACATGCAAAACCTTGTCTTTAAAGGGGCTCCACTGGGGTTTTTATGTTGTTGACATGATGGGACTTGAAATAATTTTTCGAAATTAATGTTCCGTTTGATGTAGGTCTAGACAAATAGCTTGAGTGCTAAAGATCAGATAATTCGCTCAGAATAATTATTCTAATTGTGAAAAAGGACTAAAACTGAAAAGCGTTGCAACGCTTTTTACTTAAATCGGGCAAAGAGTATCACAAAAATACGAATTTCAATTTATTTTTTTAGTTTATTTCTTCATTTTCTACTGCACATCTTTCTGTTTTAAGTGTCGCAGTTGATCAATGTAACAAATTCAAATGTTATGTTTTAGGCTATTGGACCTAAGTTGAGTTCCTTTAACCATAACGTACTTATAAATTGGTTTCGGATTTCGAGTCAATAGGTACATACACATGGTCTTCTTAAGGCCTCAACAGACGGTAGGATTTAGCTGTACAGCACTAATTAGAGATAAGATGTACAATTTTCAAAGCTATACAACACTTGCATTCAGACGGTAATTCTACACTGTAAGAATCATCTGAGGTTTCCCCTAAAAAGGATCCCTTTACATTGATCCTTTACATACTTTACTCACTAAATACTCGCCATGAGTAATGATTGAAAAACCTCCATTTAAAAATATATATATATATATATATTTTCAATGTGAAGCCTGACCGAGACTCAAACCTAGGACCCTCGGAATACCGTACTGCGGCTCTGCTGTCTAAGCTATCTGGTCGCCTACAAACTACCTCCCCTCCCCTAATTAGAGAACAATTCAATACCGTGACAATCATTTTCGGAATAATTTGGGATTCGAACATAAACACAACTTTGGGTCTCCTGAAGAGTTTTTCAACATCATTTTACCCCATCTTACTACTATGTTTACCTTTTAGCCCTAATTGTTCTGGAATTTCATTCATTACACCCATTATCAGGAGATAATTTGGTTATCTGTTACTTGTCATTGTGGGAGGTCTATAAAAATCGGTATGACAAGATTTTCAAAATAGAACATGTCCTATCCCTTACATCTTGACATAAGGTTTCCGAAATCAAGAAATAATACCCTTCACACATTAAGATTTGTCTGTACATCTTAGTTTTAATTGGTGTTGTACTTCAAAATCCTACCGTCTGTTGAGGCCTTTATCTTTTAAAGCATTTTTGATTACACAGAAAAAAAATCAAGCGTCGTGCTTTGAATTCTAAATAAGCAAATTTGTTATCTCATTTTGTTAATAGTTCCTGGAATAGATTTTCCCAAAATTCAGTGCAATAAAATTGCAGCGTTTCTATCAAATCCGGATGTATGTTTTTGTTGTATTTTGTTACATCCGTCTTTTCTATAATTATCAGGCGTTGTTTTTGTCCCCAATTACTGCTGTATCGTAATATGTCATAAAAGCTCTGATAGTTCATCTTTTTTATCTTTTTATCACTTTCATAAATTTTATAACGTATTTGATACAAAACATATGCTTTCACCCGGTCTCAGATTACTAGGCGGTTTGGAAATATAAAAACCTGGATCCGCTTACAGTGTGCGCAAGTATTTAAACGACAATACCCTATTCTTTTCACTTACATACGAAATTATAAATTATACACCTTGCTATCCTATTTCATTTTTTGTGAGCGTTTATGATCTAAGGTTAAGGTGTGTCTATTTAGAATGTTGCAGGTTTGTCACTACTAAATGTATTCGAAAACACGAAACCATCATTTTCTGTGTCATAGTTTTATTGTCGTCTGCTGATGCTATTTTTGTAAACTGAAGATTGTTTCTTTTTGAATTTCAGAATCAAAGTCGTATAACAGTTATAGCCCGACTAGGGACGCTGCCCTTGGCCTGGTGCAATCCAGTGAGATGGAATGCCTCATTGATGCGCTGGTTTCATGTCAGGAGGTCGTGTATCCGAGTCTCAAAAAACATTTCCTTCAACCACTGAATGAAATACATGATAATGTTTACGTAAGTATGATAAAATCAAATTGTATAATATTATTTACAACAATATTAATTAATAAAAGTGTATATTATTGATTTTGATTGATTTTGTACCGTTTAGGTACAAAGGGAAGTAGCTTAATATTAACTTAGCGTTTGTCTAATTAATCAAGGGAAATAATACCCGTGAAATCGATAGCATTCTTGAGAATATAAGTAGAGTAAGATGCGCAGTTATTTGCTATGACACTGTTGCTTTAAACTTCGCAGGATGTATCGCTATAACTATCGAAAACACTATTTATCTTATCTGACAATAAAAGTATGTAATCAACACATCCCGGACTACATCCGGTACAAATAGTTCATGTCCAGCAACAGAATGTCAAAATTATGCATACCAATTATAGTGTCGTCTGCAACCTGTATCACGTGCATTTTCTTTGTTGTCGTAAAACAGAAAGAGTTTAATCTAAAGCAAGAAATATTCGAAGACGTATTCGGGACTTCAAAGAAGCTCTCCACCGAGGAGTACCAAACGGTGTTCGCAGAGACCGGTCTTGACCTAGATGACAGGCTGACCCAGTTTGACATGTACGGTCGGGCGATGGAGGAAAGCATCGTGCAATATAGAAACTTTGTGAGACTTGTACCCGGCTTCAAGACTGTTAGCACTGATGATGCATCTGTACTAATGAAAGGTAGTGTTTCATTTCGTTTTGCTACTTCCGCTAGGCATTACGGTGCTCTTAAAAATCACGATGACGTCAAAAATCTAAATATGGCAAATGTAGCGCGGAATACATCAAGATTCGACCTTTGTTTAAGGTGTGTTGTTGTTTTGAGGGTTCTTTATGATATACTAGTAAATAATATCATTGAAGAATTTATATACATGTAGTTATGGGTATTTAAGAATTAAATTTTCACCTGCTCTTATCAAGATGGCGAACATTTGTTGCTTTTTATATAACCTGCCTTGATTTTATATAATTTGAACATGTTTTACATTGAGACATGCATATGTAATTTTATGAACCATTAAACCTATGAAAACTTGAAATAAATGTATTCACGAGCCCTTTTTAGTCACGAAATTTATATTTTTCACGCTAAAATAGGTTGCATTTGCATTTAATTAAATACCAAGAGTGAAACATAGAAAATATTTATTTTTTTCAATCGGGTAATGATATGCGTTTTTTCATTTTTTGTGTTATATCAATAATCAAATGTTTTAAGACCTTTAACTACTGACATAAAATAAACTTAAGCTTACTGACTCGACCGAGAAAAAACATCACGAAGCGTTGTTTTACCCCAATATTTATTCAAATTAGCCATTACCAAAAATAAGACAAATAGTTATGAAGAAAATCGGGAGTTAGGCTTTGTGTTATCAGTAATAAACCACTTGAAGACGTTTAAAATGGAAGTCTTTTCATGTTTGTTAACTTTTTCTAACGATGAAAAACACGAAGTGTGTTTGGTTTCCTAACAAATAATTGCCTTTCAATATTAAAATTAAACATACATTTGAGCCGCGTCACGACAAAACCAACATGATGCGTTTGAGACCAGCATGGATCCAGACCAGTCTGCGCATCCGCGCAGTTTGATCAGGATCCATGTTGTTCGCTATCTGTTTCTCTACTTGTTATAGGGTTTGTAAGCGAACAGCATAGATCCTAATCAGACTGCGCGGATGCGCAGACTGGTCTGGATCCATGCTGGTCGCAAACACACTATGTTGGTTTTGTCGTGACGCGGCTCATTTGTAGTTTGAGTTGACTTATGGTAAAAGCAGTGTTTGTTTAAGCCTTACCTTGCTGAAACAAAAGAACATTAGCCTCGGTCACCAATATAAAACCATGCCGGCCAGCCTGAGAATCTATGCAGGGTGAACAAAATTCAAATTTACAACTTGATATCCCTAAAATTTAAAATGGACGGACCCGAAAATGGGACCAGGACAAGTCCATTACCAGGTTAAGGGTAAAATATATCAAAACGTTATTATTTCAGCTGCACATCTTGAAGTCTGGTTCTTTGGCAGTCATATGTTATTTAACAAGGAGCTGGGCGTGGCTTTGTGCTGGGATGGATCTCAGAATGGCACCAAGGAGCACATGACGAGGTTTTTCCCGGAAGAATGGATAGATCTGAACTTTGAATTTGCCGATAGGCTTAGCAAGCTTAAACTTTCCTTCGAAGAGATTGCTCTCATCCGGGCAATTGTTCTAACGTCTGCAGGTATATATAGTAGATATTTTATTTTACATAATCATGGACATATTCGAATTGCATTTAAAAGAAGAAAAAAGTGTAAACTGTGTGTAATTATTTTTTATTAATTTAACTGAAAAGGTCAGTTTATTGTATTAACATATTTCAATTATCTGGTCCCTCCGTGGCGTAATGGTTATGGTTGCTTACTTTGAATTACTTGCCACGCTATCCAGTGTTCGAATTCCGATAAGGGTTTTTGATTTTTTTTCTTGTTAAAAAGCTATCATGCGAGCTTGTGGAATGGCGGTGGTTCTACTCAGGTGATCGTTCATGCTTGAGAGGCAACAGAGTTCTTACTCTTACCGGAGAGCTTGTAAATTGCCGTTTGACGTTTTTAGATTGAGTAGGACTGTCCAAAGAACCTACACTAATGTATGTTTTATTAATTGATTTCAGACCGGTGTGCAGTTAAAGACAAAGGTTCAGTGCAAAGTCTTCAAGAAAGGTTTATGGAATGTTTACGTCACTACCTGACGAAAACAAGCACGGCACCAGGACGGCGTTTATACAAGATATTTGATAGTCTTCTTGCTGTGCGGTCTCTTAACAGAATGAACATCACTGTTAACAAACAATTTCTCTCCCAGTGGGAATTTATTATGCAAGACTTCCCCTTATGGAAAGATATGCTTTCTTACGATGACTGTTAAAGTGTCATAAAATTCGGATAAATTATATTTGAACACATCATGTACGTCCACTTAATTGAATACGGTTTCTATCGACTCTGCCATAAAACTGACTAACTTCCGTATTTATAAATTGTAAAGAATAAGTGAATTGAGGGTGAAAATGAGTTATGGCCATTCACGTTAAAGTCAAGTTTTAGTTAGAAAGTACTTGAACATTTGATTTTGTTTTGTAGAATTTCGTCGTATGTAAGCTGTTTATAACCACACGAAAGTGTAAAAGGAAGTAAGGCAAATGTTAAAGTGTTGTTTATATGAATATCTAGTCGGTGAAAAGAATTGAATGCTTAGCAATTCTATCTTTTTTTTTTTTGCTTTTAAAGATTATAAATGTACATGTTTTGTCGTGTATATACAGGTCTCCACACTAAAAGAAAATCTTGCTTGCTAGTAAAATTGTCGTTCGCTTACATGTCGTCTGCTTTATTTTTTAAAATGTTATCAAATTTTCTCGAAAATCAAAAACAATAAAATGTGAAACCTGAAATCTCGCAGTAGATTACCAAGTTTACATCCGGATTTCGCAAAAGTTATACAAGTTGAAAAAATGTACATGCTCCCAAGAAAGGTCCAGTGGTATGAAATACATGTAGCAGGTACACATTGAATTGTTATGGCTAGCAAAAATTTGTACTTTGATTAGTGGGTCCGGTATCCGGTCTACTACAAAGCTGTGAGATCGCGTTCATCTAGCATTAAGAGTTACGTTCTTCATTATTTATATACTTCATTCATTCTGGTTTAACATTAACCATTCATTAGAAATGATCTGTGAAGTTTTCCTTATACAGTCGAACTTCGTTCGCTCGAACTCGGAGGGCCCCTGAAAATTTGTTCGAGAGATCGGTAGTTCGAGCCAACCGAGGTTGAAAAATAAGATCGTACATAGAGGCATATACCTGTTTGAATGTTACCTTTGTTTTTATCCATCTGTATTGTTGTTACATTGTAACAATGATCGATGAATTCAATAAAAATAATACAGTCTTCTTTATCTTATTTTGTTATACACAATATAATACAGAGTTTACATTTATCGTGAATCACAATCTAAAAATAGCACAGGCAAGTCTGTTCATTTATCATGGATCACAATCTAAAAATAGCACACACAAGTATCAATCTATTAATAGAGCAAGATTTTATACACATGTCAATACACAATTATCGGGAAAAGTCATTTAAAAGTTCTTAATATTTCACAAGCTTTCATAGCTTCCCCAGTTCATCATCTTCTTCCGTTTCTGTTGGATCACTTTCGGTTGAGTTCCGTGCCGAAACTAAGTCCTCAATAATGTCTCTATCACATGTTTCAGCACATCTCAATTATTTCTTTTAATATCATTAATTACCATTTATATGCGTTTTGTTTGCATCTTAAATAAAAACGGTCGGAAAACAAAACAAACAAATCGATGAGCGAATATCACCTGTCCTTTTGTATAATTCAACCTTAATTGCCTTTATCACAAGGTGTTAAAAACACGAGACGCCGACTGTCACTAATTAGCGGATCGTTCACAGCTTTTGAAAAATTTTTGTGTTCGACCGAAAACGTGTGATTTTCACTATATTTCTATTGGAGAGACCGAACAACCTGTTCGAGAGTTCGAGCGATCAGTGTTCGAGCGATCCGAGGTAGAACAATATATGTTAATATATAGGGAATTCACCGGGACCGGACGATGAGTTCGAGCGAAGGGAGGTGTTCGAGCAATCCGAGTTCGAGCGAACGAAGTTTAACTGTATATGTATTATGTAGCTTTTAGTATCTGTCATACATTTATGTGCTTTAAAAGCTTTCTTTTTTTGTTTTATTTTGTTTACTTTCTTTTAGTCGATATCAACGAAATAAAATGTGAAATCTCTTTTATCTTCGTTTCTTTTATCAAAAAGGTAACCTACATTTTAAGCTTTCATTTATATCCAAGTCGTGTATATCTTTTTCACACATGCGCAACGCAACATAAGTTTATTCTTACAGAGGAAGACTTCTTTTTATCCTATTTTCTTATATTCCTTTCAAACCTTATGTATATTCCATTTAATTGATTTTTATTTTTCAGAATAATATCATTTCTGTTTATTTAAGCATTTATTTCTACATAAAACATGTTTTACTGGCCTAAACATCTACATAAAGAAGAAAGGAACCAGTTTCCGGACGGAAATCAGGACCAGGTCCGTGAACAATTCATACTCTGTCGGGATTTCAAATTTCTTAGTAAAATTCATATCTACAAGTCAAATATGAAACTTCTTTTCAAATGAAACACTGAATTTCTGAGAGAAAAAAAACAAACACAACAAAACGAAACTAGAAAAAACAAGCCCCACCTTAACGAAAAGTAGATCTGTCCGAAATTAGAACGTGCCCGGAATCTGGCTCCATGTCAACACAAAAGAAAATAGCAGTTCACTAAAAGGTATGTACATTACAATTTACAATTTTTCTGTACAATTCAGACAAAATATCTATTGTATTATCCCCAAAGAAATGCCGCTAGGAATAAAGGAATGAGGTGACGCCAATACGACGTCCAATAAGAATGTTAACTCAATATACAACGTCGATTTCTGAAAACAAACTAGGGCTGTTGCCGATAATCAAGACCATTTTCATGGGTATTCTCAAGACAGTGTCACAAATAATCCTACAGATTATTCAGTTTTTTAAAGTCATTATTGTTGTAAATCTTTAAATAAAACACACTATGTCACTCAAGAAATGGTAAAAAAGCAATGACCATTAATAAGACAGACACTATTTCCCCGTCATCGTTTGTGCGTCATGTGTGACGTCATTTACGTAATAATTACACAATTTCTTCTAATTCATAGGTAAAAATACCTATTTTAGACATCAAGACGAATTACTCGATTACAATGTCTAAAACTGTAGTGAGGCAGTTTGAACATGTCCCATCCGCCTGTTTACAAAGACACCGGTCAGTCTGTGAAAAATATTCGTCTACAGGCCACATCTGCAAGAGAAAATAAAATTTTAAGGATTATAAACCTTTACGAATCGGTAGATAACAACATTTAGCACATAAATGTTTTTCCTTTTGCGACTCCGTAAAAACGGTATAGCATGGCCGTGCATATATTTTGTCGTGACGTCATTTGCGTTATATAAACAAACCCGTATTATCGGATACTACTAGCAGACGGATAATGCTTCGATACCAGAAGTTTAACCCCGCGCTAAATGTTATATACCGTTACACTACTGGCCCGTCATTAAAAAAGGATTTAAACACTCTTTATCTTGGGATTACTGCATGAGCATTTTGTGAAAAATGGCTGTTTTCATTGAAAAGATTCACGTTACAAGTTCAAATTGCTATTAAACTATAAAAATTTCTTCAATACTAATCAAACTTGGCACAAAAGTTGACTGGACCATTGCCTTTGTAACATCATGCTCAGTCTAAATTTCCTGTTACCATGGAAGCGAGGGGACATCTCAAAATTGCCAAAAATCACTATTTTGCGTTGATATTTTCAATGAATATTGTTTTCAAAGTGCTGCAACTTCTCAATGGAGTTAGATAGATTCAAAGGCTTTTCGGCGTTGGTTACTTAACGGGAGATATTTTTACTTCCCCGAGAAGGATTGAAAATTAATGCGCTTGTCATTTGACAATCTTTACACAGTGATCTCCCCTTAATTTTTCGGCATTAGTGTACATATAAAGGGAAGTAACCGCTTCGAGGAGTTCGGACTACTTTCGGTTTTTGCATATAAGCATATCAGGGTCTGAAATTTCGCTACCATTGTTTGTTTGGTCTGACGACGCAAACGACTCCTATTCAGTATTCGGGGAAAAGTCGGTGAACTTCACAAAATACTAACGTTAAGCACAGTTTCAGTAAAGAACAGTTTTCTGCCAGCCTACAGGAGAACAGATAAGATTTCATTTTTTGCACAAAGTTTACATGCAGATTCTAAATACAATCTGAAAGTATTATTTCTATAGCTTGTTTCTTTTTAGCAACATATTTGCATCATATATTTCTTCTACTAAAAGATACAAGAAAATGTGAATAAAAAATAAATGACAGCGTGTGCGTGTAACTATATAGCACAAACTCAGATTAAAAAATTCTACCATCACTTTGTAGTTTCCAACTGTAATATTTTCAAACACTTGGTAAAGTTTTGATGTCCTTGCTTTGCGAATGTCCGAGACCCCGTCTGTAGGCACAAGGACTATCTCAAACAGCTGGAAGTTGTACTCCGGAGGCGGACTGCTCATTACCATTTCCACTGACCGCACAGTTTCGTTTGATATTACGTCATCAATGACGTGATATGCAACAGACGCATGCCAGTTAGCAGACGGAGGCGTGGGCGTGGTTTCTGTCTCTGGAAAATAGAATAAATAATATGCAAATTGAATTGCAGTCCTATTAATTCGATAGCAGACGATCCCAGAGCAAAGGCAATTATTTTATTTCTTTAGAAATAAACATATACTCAACTAAGATAACTCCTTTGCTAGAGACGACACAATTTATTTATCTTAATGAACGTTAGGTAAGTTGTAGATGTACGAGCACCGGATTCGCAAAGGATCAAAGGATACTAAAGGTGGCCACAAAAGTCATTTAAAAGTTTGCGCAAATTTTTAAATACGTCACCTTCCGAATGTACCGAACTCTACCGAATTTAATTTAAACGAATATGAGATATATGTAAACAAGTTTTTATGATTTTAAGACATCTACACTTACTATATAACCCATACACCCCTGTTACCAGGTCAGTAGTATTAGTACGCTGTTCCTCACTATACGGTGGCAAACTCCATGCCGTCAGCTGATAGTGCGTTAGACCAAACAAGGGAAATAACTCTAGCTCTACTTTGTCCTGTAAAACGAAAACGATTATCTCGTTGTGTCGAATTTATGAAATGCACAAGTGAACAATTTCGCAATTTAACGTACATTTCGTTAATTCCTTTTCGAATTTTAAGTTTCTGACGATAAAAATTAATTAATCCAATCAATACAAATGAGCCGCGTCATGACAAAACCAA
This sequence comes from Ruditapes philippinarum, assembly GCF_026571515.1. Classification (NCBI taxonomy): domain Eukaryota; kingdom Metazoa; phylum Mollusca; class Bivalvia; order Venerida; family Veneridae; genus Ruditapes; species Ruditapes philippinarum. The sequence continues at coordinate 19,307 of NW_026861041.1, forward strand.
CGTTATGCGTTTGCGACCAGCATGGATCCAGACCAGCCTGCGCATCCGCGCAGTCTGATCAGGATCCATGCCGTTCGCTATCAGTTTCTCTACTTGTTATAGGGTTTGTAACCGAACAGCATGGATCCTGATCAGACTGCGCGGATGCTGGTCATAAACCCGTTATTATATTGGTTTTTGTCAAGGCGCGGCTCAAATGAATCCGCTGAAAATGGTAATACCTCAAAATAATGAATTAGTAACAAAGTTAAAAAGTTATAACAACTTACTTGAAGCGGGGCCGTGCTTTGTGTGATGTCCATTACAATGCAGACATAACCTTTATTTTTGTACAAACGTATTTCATATCCAGTAACATGTTTCTCATCTGAAATAAAAGATGGTCGTTTTTTTTTTGGTTTTAAGATACTTAAATGAAAAAGAAAATCTAAAGTTTTGGAAACAAATGTCTTTGTCTCGGGCAGCCACACTATATGTAGGGTAAGCGCACAGACCGTTAAATTCTATGTTGTTGTCATTTAATAATGGTGTAATGGTTAAATCGTAATTTTATTCTTGATAATGATCAAGCGGGAGATAATTTTCGATAATTTTATCAATATTGATATACCAGACAAAAAGGCAAATGTCTGTGCAAGGAGGATTCACGGTGACTTATTTATTTCTCAAATGAGTGATACCTAAAAAAGATAACAAACACCTCATCAATGGCGTCCCAAAATAAAAGCCGTATAACAAAATTATAAATTGGCAAATATACATACCATTTTCAGGAGGATAAAACGAGATAACCGCACCGGGATAGTGGCGATTTTTCTCTCCACCTCGCTTCAGAGCTTCACGCTCAATGAGGGTCACTGTAAAGTTCTCCGGTGGACCAATCGTAAAATTGGAATGGCTGTCCGTTCTGTATATGTGCGGGAACTTACGTAGCAACTCCTCTTTTGAACAGTCTGTTAACAAAATGAAGATTAAGGTAAATGCAGTGTTAACTCTCATTGTTCTTTGTATGTCTAACAAGATCTTTAAGGTCTAATAAGTTTCAAGCGTGTGAATTTAGCATTAAGTTCGACATTAGGCATTTAGCAAGACATTTAAAATCTGTCGCACACCGCATTTGCCAGGACATTCAACAAGACTGTGAAATATTACCAAAACCCCTACGGCCGAATGTTGTGCAAGCATGGGAGTCGGTAAATTTTCAAATGTCCTGCGGTATGTCCTGCCAGCAGAAAATTTGGTAAAAATTTGAATTTCTTGCTGAATGTCTTATGTCGAATTCAGTGCTAAAGTCACACACTTATGATTTTTGAGGGTTCAGAGAACAAATTTTGAATAAGGTTTGTTTGGACATTGTGTTTGGCAGTTCATATAAACAGAAACTCTTTGTTTGGATTCATAAATGACATTTCAATAACATGTATGACAAAAACCAACATTTACGGTCCTATTTAAATTGGAAACGTACATTGTTCCTGACTTTAAAATATATACCTTTACTGAGAACACCGGCAGCCATTTTTGAATTTTTTTATTTTTTTTCTTCTAGAAATTCGATAGTGACTGTTCTTAAGACAGTACATTGAAAAGATAGTCTCAAGCATTTGCTTCTTCGTTTATTGACATACATATATGTAAAGAAAAAAGATGCAAAGCATTATGGGAGACCTACATTAAAATGGCTGTCGTAAGAGATGATGAGAGCTCATCTAAAAGCATCTATATTTTTTACAAATTAAATATTTTGTGAAAAAATAAATCTTTAAAACGGTAAAGCAAAGTAAAATCTTAAAAACATGACCATAATGATGTATTATCAAGTATATATTATTTGGATACATACCTTTCGGATTAACTGAATAATATGTTGACCACGTAGGATGTTGCTGAAAGAAAATAGTATAATATATGATATTTGTGTGTGTCCTAAAGAATCACAGACTTTTAGGGGACGTGGGTCTTTTGATTTACTCCTTTTTCAGTAAATATTCACATAAGTACTGCATTTTGTTACAATACCTTTAGTATTTATTTATTTATTTATTTATTTATTCATTTATTTATTCCAGCCTCATCTATATACAACATAATATAAAATATATGTATATAGCCATTCCATAAGAATTATAAGAGACTAAACATCTATAGACACTATAGCACACATAATAAGCGTACTTGTGTAAAACCTAAAAACTCAAACACACTATGGTTTCATTATAGGTCCACCAAAGGAACAAGCTTGTATGGATAATCGGCGATGTGTCCTCCCATTCATTGTATGGTAGCCAGTTTGTATCATGTATACATTTTCGTTTGACGGGACGAAAAATACAGAGGTAGGAAACGCTTAAAATACGACGGATAGTTGACGAATGTAGGAATACAAAAACATCCAACTTCCCCACCCCCACTCCATCCCCCCCCCCCCAAAAAAAATAAATAAATAAATAAAAAAAATTTCTTGCTTGCGTTTTGTATTGGTCAAAATCAATACAACTTTTTCAGGCTATTCACATTTTTGTCAAATCGCAATGAAAAGTACTTGACGCAAGAAGAAAATTAGAACAGAACAGAACAGAATATTTATTTTGACTTAAGGCATATACAGCTTATCATCAATCATGTAAACATAATACGTGTACATTCAGTCGCATGAAAATGGCAAAAAAGTTGTTAGTTGCATAGAAGGAAAATATTATATAATTTAACTAGTAAACATCAAATCAAATTGAAAAATCTATATTACACACAAGTCAACATTTGATATAATTCAACTTCAAGATTTATGTGATTGTTTCTTCCTTTAAGAGCTCTTGAAATAAATATAGACAATCTACACGATATTTTGTGATTATTACAATCTAACAGTTCAATAAACGTAAACACGACATTTTAATATAATACATCGAATCATTTTCTTTAACAGGCGATAAAACACGTGATTTTGTAGCGCGAGATTTTCATCCGCGTCGAGGGTAACGCAACCAAAAGAGAGGGCTTTTAATTTGCGCGGGAAAATATATGAACTTCCTTACTTGCACATTTTTGGGTAAAACGTTTTGAAAATAAATAACGATAAAAACTAAATATTTCAAAGTGATTTCTTTATTGCGACATTAGACTACTTTTCGGCTTAAATTACAAATGTATTTAAATTCCTCGATATAGCAAAGAGATTTGTAAGCGTGTTTTATATATAATATACGTTTGTCTTATTAAATATTCTTTTTCCAACCATGCTTTGCAATAGATATAACTTCACAACATAATAATTATGTAATGAGTACAGGTTGGCAATTTAAAACAATCATTATTACACTAAAAGATATTCAGTATCTATATTAAGTCTTAATTATTTCTTGTTAATGTTTAAGCAAATAAAGTAATTATACCTTCGTATGGAGCTCTTTGAATTCCGAGGCTGTTAATTGAATCACAAGAAAAAAATGAAACACGTGGAGGAACATTGCGACTGTATTTTATCAAAGTAAATATTAATGCTTGTGATGAAGCTTGTACTACAAATAAGTATGTCTTACTACGACAGGAAATATAGTATCTTTGCTCTATGAAAATAGATAATTCCGGTATTTAAAGTGATTTCCGAGTAGCATCTTCAAAATATAGTAGAGTACATGAGCGAATGGGTGAGTGATCCGTCTATTGATTGAAAAAAAAAATAGTCCAATATGTGTAGGGTCAATGCATTACCCATAACCCCGATGAGTTCTTTTGCTCAGAAACTGGACCAGTCCTTTTTGAAATTCAATGGATCTTAAAACTACAAAAGAATAGCTACCCATAACACAGAGAATTAGATTTAATGAAGTTGCCTCGCTTTGAAAGTGGAACAGTCCATTTGAAGTTCAAGGGATCTAAAAATGGTACAATTGCAAGGGTGTTCAGGCTAGCCTGGCTTTAATTAAACTGATGGCAAAGGCGCACTCCTCCTCACTTTCATTTTCAATAAATTGAGGGTAAAAAACGGAACCATTTACATTTGTATATACGGCTTAGAATGAAAATAAGGAACAGATGGCAATGGACGGGTTTTAACGGAATCAAAGATGTCGCAGAACTTTAGAGAAGAAGTAAGCCTTTACCACCCATGTCGAGCAAGGTCTGTCTGCAAGTCCTTGAAGTTAAACTAGGCTCTATACTGTTGTTCAATTGTCACCCTCATATCCGAAGTTCCAAACATGGAAGCTTATAAAGTCCATTTCGGAAATTTGGCAGGTACATACGACCGCCGGTTGCAGCCAGGTCGCTAAAAATCTTGCAGTATTGAACAATTTGAACGCTTGACCTGCTGAAATGGTGTAATGGATTCGCCCTGCTTTGAATTTGGAAAAGTCCATTTAAAATTAAATGGATTTCAAAATCTCAAACATTGAGCTACCAACAGTGAAGAACATGGTCATACTGTGAGGTTGTGCAGACTAGTCTGCCCCTCAATACTGGTGGCAAAGGCTATATACACTGGCCACGCTCCAGGAGGGAAAAGGACGCCTGAACAGAAAAATCACTTTTGATAAATAAAAGTACATTTACTAACCAGAATAGCAAAATTTCGTCTGCTCAAACAGGAAAGTTTTTTTAATCTAATCGGAAAATTGCATACTTATTTAATGTTTTTTATAAGTTGAAGTTAGTTAAAATTAGTAATAGTTCAAGTGATTCTCCTTACTAATAATTTTCCTCAATTGAAGGCCCGGCCTGAAATCTCTGCATTTAGTGTTAGCTTTTATAATACATGTATTTATTACTTGCTTATAGATCTATTTGATATTTTTCTCAGTGAAATTACATTTGATAATTTTCACTGTAGCCGGACTATATAAAAACATTTAATAACTAAATGGAATTATCAACAGAAATAAATTCCGTCGTATGTTAACTTTGCTTCTTTGAGAGCATCGTCGGAGACCCACGATTGATAAACATGTCACATAACATGCAAACAATGATGAATGATAATGGTTCGGCCGTGGGTATCCGACGATGCTTTGAGAGAAGCATGTCAATAACTGTATACATTGTGCAAAATTCGAGAAATTTTACAGAACTAAACTTCAACATTGGTAAAGTGACGTCATGATTTGGTGACGTCATAAAGAAGAGAACGCATGACGTTACGCGACAAAACAAGTAAAAATCACTAAAAGAAGTTAACATGAAATAAAAAGAAAATGTGTTTGTTTGGCATGAAAGAATGAAATATATTTCACTCGTGAACACCAGCTACTATAACTAAAATAGTTTAGGTATGTGATACACAGAATAATTATGATTAGATCTACGTTCACGAGTGTAGGTTCGTTATTAAATTTTATTCAACTCGTTCAATAAATTCAGCATTGAACCGACGCCGCTATGTGTTGCAAACGACAATATATAAAGGATATTGAATGAATGCAGGTTCAATTCTGAATTTATTGAATGAGTTGAATAAAGTACATTTGTATTTATATACATGTATATACATGTATGTATATAAACAATCTGAACGTTTTTAGATTTCAGAAAAAAAAACTTTACTTTTTGACCTCTTTTTACAAATTCTAAATTACTACAGATTTTTGTTAGGATGTATTCTATTTCGCCGTTACTAACGCTTTTACACTGAAAGATTTCGCCATTCTCTTTTGTTTCCTACATTTGAAAATCTTTAGAAAATTTCAATAAGGAGTTTAAATTCAAATAAGGAGAGGACATTTTTCTCATACAGTTATTCAAATTGGTCAGATATTTCCTTTATTTTGTCCCACAAACGATATCACCAGATCATATATCAAACTCTGATCATTCTTAAAACAACAACAACAACAACAAAACACTGATCTCGTGTAAAACTACCCCCTCCCCCTTCGCCGCCACCGTCCCCCCCCCCCCCGCTATCAGGCACTTGTTAAAGTTTGCGGTTTTTGTGTCAGCCTCTCCCTGACCGTAGAACACCAACGTGAGAAAATTAACGCGACACCACTTTTTCATTTTTAAGTGGTCTTGAATTCTGGTAAGAGGGAACATGATAATAAAACAAACAAAAAAAAATAAAATGGTAGTCCAATTATGGACGGATTTTGGAGGGGGTATTTATATTTAGATATGTCGGTCACTTTGATGTAAAGATAAAACTAGTCAAGTACTAGAAGTGTTTATGCTTTAAACACGCCAATGCATAAGTGAGATAACATAGATTTAACTTTATGACCTTTTAATCTATTAGTCGTTCAAAACAAATGATCAATAAAATGATAAAATCCGGCAAAAATTTAAAGAAAAATATAATTATACTAAATGAACTTATAGTCTATATATTATTTTATCTGGGACTTAAGATACGTTATCTTGGGGACTTAAAATCTTCTGTCCCATATTTATTCTGTATTTTCATTGTTAAAAACAACAGCAAACAAATCTATAATAATGTCGCAAATTTATGTTTATTATGTATTATACTTTCGTGCTTTTTACCTATTCTTTTATCATTTAGGTGTATTTTCTTCAATCATGATAATTTGATGCCAAAATGTATTTGTCATCAACAAAGCTGTGATTGTTTTATTCTTGCCACCCACGAAATAAAATAATTTTAAGGGTCATAATTCATTGCCAGAGACGGGTACACTAAAATAGCCTTTCCTGTTTGTCAATCAACGCACGTGCAAAAATAGATTCTTTAAGGTTTAAACAAAAAAGATTTTCTGATTCGCATAACGTATTGTGTCATTTAACAAACGGACAAAATGTTATCTTAATTACAATCTTCTTGATGTCATTGCACATCATTTGCGATAAATAGTTATGATACTTACATTAAGCCCATTTCTTGATCAATTAATATATATTTTGCCCCTTTATCATAGGTGCGTCATCACTGTACGCGTATAATTGATTTTTAATTACTATTGTTTGACGAGTGTATATGTCGTAATAAAATTTGATATTAAAAATCTAAATATGTCAAGTTTGCTGTTGATATTTCATGATTATTTTTAGGAAAAAGAGGATACTTTTCCCATATAAAAAACAATATGGTAAATACAAAGAAAAACATTTTCTAATTTCAAAAAAGCGCATTTTTTTAATTTGTTCACCAATTCGTCCGCGTTAAATTCGTCTTATTTTAATGTTAAATATTGTGGTTATTTTTTTTCATCAGATGTATATATTTTGAACTGTGATTTGCGTTTCCTTGCAGGAATTTTTAATTTTTCTGATGCTGATTGAATGTGTGACATTGAATATCAAGCCGGTTTACAGTACAGGTATGTCATTGTTGTGGCTCCTTTGTCTCATTTTTTTCATTTACTTATTTATTTACATATTTAATCCATTTTATTTATTTATTTATTTATTTATTTATTTATTTATTAATCTATCAATTCATTATTTCATTCATTCATTCTTTCGTTATTTCGTTCGTTCTTTCATTCGTTCATTTATTTGTTTATTTATTTATTTTTCTAATAATTTCTATTTATTCAATTAATTAATTTATTTATTTATTTGATTCATTTATTTAAACATTTGATTATTTGATTATTTGATTGACTGATTCTTCGTTTGTTGTTAATTCATTAATTAATTAGTTTATTTATTCATTCAAATAATTTTTCATAAAAATGCTTTTTTCATGTGAAGTTTTAATTTGCAATGATTTAAGTATTATGCTTGTATTTTTGTTTTAGAATTCTTATCATTCAAACCAAATTTTAGTGAAATATTGGGGCGAAATTTGAACAGACCAGTGTTCAAATTCTGTTAATTTATTCTCGGCTACTACTATAATGCACGAATGTTTGACCTAACGGGCGTCAGAATGAACGAACGGACATAAAATTGACGCATGATTAGTTAAATACGATACCTATGGTGGCGGATTTCTGCCATTTCATGTCCGCGTGTCTTTTTAGGCAAAGACACGGCGAAACGCCAAATATAAGGCACCGATACGCAGAATTCTACCCGCCGAAACGATGATTCTACAGAAGATCTCATACCTTTCGCCTATTAAAAAATCGTTATTTCGATCTAAAGTCGATGGGTGTGGTGAAAGCGGCAAGTAAGACATTTAGACCCCTTGACTTCTCGACCCCTTACGATATTAAAATGACTTCTAGACCTCTTGACACTTAGACCCCTTTTTACATGACTTTTCGACCCTTAGTGGGTAAGACATTTCGACCCCTTTCTCTTCGATTTTTGTACTTTTAAGTGAGCATAGTATCGTGTCTTCACCTTCGACATTTTATGTCAGAAATTAGCCATCATAGTTGTTGATAATTTTTTTTCCAAATATATATTTGTACTACCAGACAAGAACTTGAAGTAGGGACGTTCGACATACTGTTCGGGAACAGTTCAGGATGAAGAATGCTGTCGATTCCAAAATACGTCTAATTCAAGACCTATATATGAATGGCTGATCCTGTTTTTAAATTCAAATTTAATTTTGCAGAAATAGGTGCGCCTTGTTCGTTATATTGGGATTGCAGAAGTAAGACGGTTGATAACCTCGTATGTACAGAGAGTTTCTGCGCGTGTGATTCCGGTTACAAGCCCGTGGGTACCCTTTGCGAACCAGGTAATATGCTCTGAGATTTTGCTTTACATAATTCACGACTGCCATGACTTCTGATTATGACATCTAATTGTCATGATTATGTTAAACTGTATTGATAAACTTATTCATTATTGATGTAGCAACCCCAGACTATTTATTAAAGTAATTGATATGTTTATGCAATTATATCCAAGTGAGACCTTTTAGAAACTTCATAGAACAGTTTGATTTTTTTAAAAATTTATTTCTTCTTATAAAACAGTTATGATCTTTTAAAATAAAGGTCACAAAATTTGAGACAAATACCTTTCACCACTTCACTTTGGATTTGAGTATTATGATTTTCTTATAACTGGATATTGAAACTATTTTGCAAAGTCCTAATCACAGGCGTTCGACACATGATATGTCTTGCCAATAATGGTTAATTTGTCATACAATAATTTCCCCTTGATCATCAAGATCAAAATTATAACCCAGCACCCGTTTACAATATATTATATATACAGTATACTATAAATAGTAAACGGGTATGGAACGCCTGGACTGTCTTATGTTAAGATTGAATGATATACCTGGTTAAATGTCTTTCTGTTGAGTCCGAGATACAAAATGCTGGGTGGAAATCCTAATGTGCTCAGTTATTGAAGTGCTATGTTGTGTGCTGACTGTATTTTATTCAGTCAAGTCAATGTATTGTCGGGTGCATAAGTCGTTATGTTCAGTTCTTAAAACAAACAGGCATGTGGAAACACAATTATGTTGAGTTAAAAAGATATGTTGTAGGGTGTTACAGTTATTATGTTCGGTTATAATAATATGCTGTTTGGTGCTCTTCTCATCATGTTCAACCATGAAAATAAACAGTTGAGTGGTACTATCATTTTGTTTGGTTGAGGCAGTGTATTATTGGGTGATACTTTTATTATTTTCAGTTGCAATGACATGCTGTTGGGTGCTTTATTCCTTCTGTTCAGTCGTGAAATAGAACTGTTAAATGGTACAATCATTATCTTAAATGGTACTATCATTATCTTGTGTGCTGATTATATCTTCTTCAGTCAAGTCAATGTGTTGTTCGGTGCAAAGGTCGTTATGTTCAGTGGTTTTTTGGTACTATCATTATGTTCAGTTCAGATGATATACTGTTCGGTGCAGAGGTCATTATGTTCAATAGTGAACGCAAACTGTTGTGTGATACAACCATTATGTTGGGTTCATTCGGATATTTTCGGGCAACAAGATGGGAGAGGTCACGTCGAGGCTAATGACCACTAAATTGCCAAAACAATTTTCTTCCCTATAAATATTATCGGGGGGCTTAAGAACGTTATTTTCATAAATTGGACTTTTAAATACCCTATGGGTATTTATTAGTTGATTCATGACTATACTATACTGTTACAGTCATAATGGGTACAGTATATATAAAACTTAAAATATGGGTAAGGGTAGCCTGTTAAAGTTACACGTGACCACCGTAAATAAAACTTAAAATTTATCTGTTTGGTAACCTATAAGAGTCACAAATGGACACAGCAAACGAAATTTATAATATAAAACATCATATTCAAGTAAGGGAACCCTATTTGAATCACACATGGCCACAGTATATGGAGCATATAAGTAAGGGTAGCCTATTAAAGTCACATATGGCCACAGCATATACGACTTAAACTGTATTTGTTGGTAACCCATTTGAGTCACACATAACCACAATAAATGGGACATAATATTTAAGTAAGGGAAACCTATTTGAGTCACACATGGCCACAGTATATGGAACATTAGATATAAGTAAAGGTAGCGCAATAAAGTCACACATACCCACATTATGAAGAACATTCTATATAAGTAAGGGAAACCTAATTGAGTCACACTAGGCCAAAATATATGGAACATTATATTTAAGTTAGGGAAACCTTTTTGAGTCACGCATAACTAAAGTATATGGAACATTATATATAAGTAAGGGTAGCCTAATAAAATTAGACTCAAATACATTTCCCTGACTTAAACATTATGTCTAATATATTGTGGCCATATGTGACTCAATTAGGTTTCACTTACTTATAAAGAATTTTCTTTATACTTTGGCCATGTTTGACTTTATTAGGCAACACTTACTTATATATAATGTTCCATTTACTGTGGTCATGTGTGTCTCAAATGGGGGTTCCATACTTATATTTAACGTTCTTTATACTGTGGCCATGTGTGACTCAAATAGGTAATTGTTTTGGCAATTTAGTGCTCATTAGCCTCGACGTGACCTATGGAAATTAGTTGCTCCCGCCCGCCATCTTGTTTGACGCGAAGAAATCCGAATGAACCCAACATAATTGTATGACCACTCAGCGCATTGTCAAATGACTTGTGCACCGAACAGTATATCATCTGAACTGAACATAATGACGGTATCACACCACAGTTTGTGTTCACTACTGAACATAATGACTTCAGCACCGAACAGAATATCATCTGAACTGAACATAATGACGGTATCACACCACAGTTTGTGTTCACTACTGAACATAATGACCTCTGCACCAAACAGGATATCATCTGAACAGAACATAATGACGTTATCACACCACAGTTTGTGTTCACTACTGACCATAATGACTTCTGCACCGAACAGAATATCATCTAAACTGAACATGATGACGGTATCACACCACAGTTTGTGTTCACTACTGACCATAATGACTTCTGCACCGAACAGAATATCATCTGAACTGAACATAATGACGGTATCACACCACAGTTTGTGTTCACTACTGAACATAATGACCTCTGCGCCAAACAGGATATCATCTGAACTGAACATAATGACGGTATCACACAACAGTTTGTGTTCACTACTGAACATAATGACTTCTGCACCGAACAGTATATTATCTGAACTGAACATAATGACTTCTGCACCGAACAGTATATCATCTGAACTGAACATAATGACCTCTGCACCGAACAGTACATCATCTGAACTGAACATAATGACTTCTGCACCGAACAGTACATCATCTGAACTGAACATAATAACGGTATCACACAACATTTTGTGTTCACTACTGAACATAATGACTTCTGCACCGAACAGTATATTATCTGAACTGAACATAATGACTTCTGCACCGAACAGTATATCATCTGAACTGAACATAATGACCTCTGCACCGAACAGTACATCATCTGAACTGAACATAATGACTTCTGCACCGAACAGTATATCATCTGAACTGAACATAATAACGGTATCACACAACATTTTGTGTTCACTACTTAACAGAATGACCTCTGCACCGAACAGTACATCATCTGAACTGAACATAATGATAGTACTATTCAACAGTTCTATTTCACGACTGAACAGTCTGAATAAAGCACCCAACAGCATGTCATTTCAACTGAAAATGATAAAAGGATCACCCAATAATACACTGCCTCAGCCAAACGAAATGATAGTACCACTTAACAGTTTATTTTCATGGTTGAACATGATGAGAAGAGCTATTTCAACCGAACATAACAACTGTCATACCCTACAACATATCTTTTTAACTCAACATAATTGTGTTACCACATGCCTGTTTGTTTTAAGAACTGAACATAACGACTTATGCACCCGACAATACATTGATTTGACTGAATAAAATACAGTCAGCACACAACATTACACTTCAATAACTGAGCGCATTTGGATTTCCACCCAGTATTTTGGGATTTTGACCCAGCATATTGTATCTCGGACTCAACAGAATCACATTTAACCATGTATATCAGTCATTCTACACATAAGACAGTCCAGGCGTTCCATAAACGGGTGTTGGTCTTGATGATCAAGGGGAAATTATTTATAATGGTGATTTGTGGTCTATACCGGCCATATAAAATGGTTTACGTCACATACTCCGTCATTACATTCATTTTCATTAGATGTATTCTTATCAATATTTCAACATATGTTGGTTATCTTTTAGCTCTAGATGGGAATTGTACGGTAGATTCTGACTGTACGACGTACTTAAGCAATTCTGAGTGCACGAGTAATTCGTGCAGTTGCATTACTGCGTACAAACCGGACAATAATCTGTGCACGGCGGGTAATTATCATTTATCAGTTTATGTTCCTTTTTGCATTGGTAATGTGCTTGACCTGTTCCGAAATAGAACGAGTTTTCATTTCGATCAATATGTTCAAAGTGGAAAAATAGGTAAGAAATTCAGGAGTTCAATGGAAAATTATTACAAGTTTAAACAAAATTTAAATTTTGCTGTTCCTTCTAAGTAAAACTCAAATACCTTTTTTTTTGGATAATCATACTTTTATTATTTTTATACACGGTGATTAAATTTTACTCAAAACAATTTCAATTTTTCTCGTAGATCTATTTTTACGGCTGGGGTTAACAATACAACAACCTTTTATATTCCCAAATAATTGCAAAGATCTTTTAAAATTTAATAATTGCTTTATCAAAATTATTGCAAACAACCAAAAATTAAAGCGTAAATTTATGAAAGGGTTAGAGTGCATTTTGGGGTTTTTTCGAAATAAGAAAAAAAGGGAGGGAAATGATTTTCATTTTACAAGAAAACCAATTGGGCACTTCCATTATGGCCCACTTGGTTTTAAAATAAAAAGGGTATTAATATAAAAATCTGCTATTGTTTTTTGAAACCTAAAAAATTTAAAAAACCCTGCATGTTTTGTCCGGGGAAAATTTCTAAAAATACAGCATCCCCTATTTGAGCCCAAACAAAGATCGGAAAGTTTTGATTGTTACTAATTTTTTATAAAAATAAAATGTGGCTTTTAAAATTTGGGAAAATTGATTGTTTCATTATCATGGCGACTGGACAAAGTTCGGAAATTTTTAAACCCCTTAAAAGCCAAATCAAAAGTGATTTATTTTCTACGTGTGTTGGGCACTGATTACACCTATGATAGAAAGCGCACGGCCAAAAGGGCGACCACGACCCCCTGAAAAGCACTACCGCAGCGCCTATTGGTAAGTAAATACTGTTAAATACCACCTAAAGACCACGCCTAAAATAGGACCACGCTGCTATTACGGATATCTTTCAAAAGTAAAAAATATGTGCCTTCTTTATTCATGAGAAAAAGTATCACTATTATACAGTGGTCTTAATATAGAGAGTTGACTGTACAACATAAATAACAAATTAATCATTAGCATTTCCAAAAATGTCAGGAATCGCTGTTCAGTCGTCGGGTGTTCGATTGTTTGTGTGAAATAGACTTCTTCCGAAACAAAAGAGCTAACTTTTCTTCTTTCCCATATATTGTTTACCCACACACTAGTTTCGAGCTTCGTACATAAAGATAGTATTTCAATTCTTTTCATAGGTAGCTGGCGAATGGCGTGCCCCGTATGCGCCCCTTTTGAGATATTTTGTCGTCAGTTTGGTTATCATGTGGTATTAAATTCTCCGTTTTGATTGGCCTAAAGCAAGCGGTGTCAGGGTAGAAAAAAAATGCTTAGTTTCAATGTATAAACATTGATCTACTTTTAATCGTACCATGTAACTTTATATTTGAATTATTCCATATCATGTTTAAGACACCTCCGCGGTTAATGTGTTATTCTACCCGTGATATAGCTTACAAATAATTCTACACATTAATATTATCTGTTTCAGTGCTTGGGAGTGCATGCACGGGGACTGCTGACTGTGAGGTTACGAACTCAGTTTGTACAAACAATGTGTGCGTCTGTGCCACTGGATATAAGGAATCATCAGGCACTTGTGCGCAAGGTTGTTTTTTTACAATTTAATTACCGATTTAAGTTAAGCCTGCTATTTACGACAGGTTTTATCCGTGTTAATAACGTGACCCGTGCAGACATAGATCAGCCGGCACACCCTCGCCATGTGATTATGGCCTGCACAGTTCACTTTCCAGTTAGTTCATCTCATTGACATCATTGAAATGGTTAAGTCCATATTAAAAGATGAACAGGTCACGAGTGCTTTCCCTTTGAAACCAGCGCATACTATTTGCAAGCCTAAGCGCTAACGGAAATCGAAAATTTTGTTTTGGCGTTGTTGATTTATATGTTACGGCATCTGTGAAGTTTAAACTCAAATGTGAATCAAATTTAAATTTTGCATATTCATTAAGATTAGGAAATACATGTAGATATTAACAGCGGGAATTGTTGTATAGAGGTTTTCAAAGTCCATAAAACGCTTTTAAAAGTGTGTTTTTTGTAAATAGTTTGCTACTAAGTAGCAATCATTCTCACCTGGCTCCTTGTGTATACCCTTTAAAACGGCATTTACCTTCGCTACCTGTACAGCCTGACATGTAGTCTCTATAATGACGGTGGCCAATTAATTTTGATACCTTAGATTCTTAAATTTTGATGTTGAAATCCCGTAAACCTTTAATATTAATGTTCCTAGTCGGTCAAACCTAGTTCTGTTGGTTGGTTGTTCTGTTTTAAAGCATTTGAGCCGTGTCACGACAAAACCAACATAATGGGTTTGCGATCAGCATGGATCCAGACCAGTCTGATCTGCGCAGTCTGATCAGGGATCCATGCTGTTCGCTTATAGACCCTATAACAAGTAAAGAAACTGACAGCGAACAGCATGGATCCTGATCAGACCGCGCAGATCAGGATCTGATCTGATCTGCGCGGATGTGCAGGCTGGTCTGGATACATGCTGGTCGCAAACCCATTATGTTAGTTTTGTCGTGACGCGGCTCATTTATGTTTTTGGTTATATAACCGTTATTTGTTATAATTCGTAGTTTTGGACGGAAGTTGTTCAGTAGACTCTGACTGTAGCACGGCTGTATCGAACTCAAGATGTTGCAATGGTACGTGCTTATGTTCATCCGGGTACAAACCAGAAAACCTCGTCTGTGAAACTGGTACGTAATTGTTTACGGGTGTTAATAAGGGATGTCCAAGTTTTTTCCTCTATAAATACAATATTTAATTTCATTGAGTGGTAAGAAAATAAATATTTCATGAGTGGCGGTAGCAACGAGTGTTATATGATACATGGAATTTTCATACAACAAGATGAAAATAAATCCTGCATTGATAGAAAAAAAAACTTGATTTTTCTGTTTATTATATATATTATTCTCTTTATTGACATTACAACTTGGGAGACTTCCCTTTTAAATTTTGTGAATTGGCTTAATTTATAAGAAATTAGTCCCGCAAGACACCAGTCAAACTACGGAATATATGTTTACAGATGAAAATACACATTTCATTTCATCAATATTTCTCGATATTTCATTTATATTTAATGTCATTATGAAAATTTATAAAGTCATAGTACTTTAGATATTCCGAAATTCGATAAGATTGGCTACTCCGTGAAAAACATGTTTAACTTGAAAAATAACCCCTGGAATGTGATGGTGCGTGCGGTGTTATAGAGGTACGGCTGCATATGGGTACGGTGGCACATATGTGTCGTATGTTTAACGACAAGTCTGCTTATTTGTTTTATAATACCAGATATGTCGTGGCATTCCCACGATTATTCCCGTGACAGCGCTATTTTCCCACGAGTTTGAAAATTGTTCTCTCGAGTTAGTTATTGGTTCCCCTGAAATCGCTGACATACAATATTTTTTATAACACAATTGTTTGTTTCTATTTTGAATGCAATACTGTCTTTAGATATGCACTTCTCTTTTCCTATTTCGGTCACACAAAGTGACTCGTTATCTCAAGAACAAGACATAAAATGAAAAGTACAAATTACTGAAAAAACAACAATAAAAAACAAACAAACAAAAACACACAAACACAAGCACACACATACTTGTACATGTTTCTATTAGAGGTCAGGACTATGATTTATACCCGCTTTTCGAAGACCCTTTTTAAATGTGGTCTGAGAAGATTGAATTGACATAGAGTGGAATTTATTTCCGATGAGTACAGGCTATGCTATAGAAATTCTACATACTCTTCATTGGTTAGTAGAAAAACTAAATGAGGACCTGTCACGTTTTGATATACTTCTGAGGAACACCTAATGAGGACCTTCATTTGCATATTTTTCACAATTCCAAATCAAATATCGTTATGAGGACTGTTACTAAAAGTCAATTCGAGGACTTACACTTTTTACACAACTTCAAGTCATACATTGCATATGTGGACTTATTCGTTTAATCAATTGGAGGACTTGTTTACACAATTCCAAATCAAAAATTGTTATGAGGACTGTTACTAAACACTAACTCTCACATTTCATAAATTCTAGGACTGAAAAATGAACTTTCTCGTATATCAAAAAAACATATTCCATTCCAAAATTATTTAGACATATTAAAATATAAAATATTACCAGTACAGATGTCCTAGATTTGCGCCTATGACAGGATTTTTAGATAGTACCAGAAAATAAATTTCGCACACATGCACACACGCACAAAGTCCCATTTTGTTTTAGTGTTTAAGTGTTGTGATCTCAATTGACTATAATTTCAAATTTATTGATTATTTAGTGTACTCAAGTAGTTGTGGCAGCAGCCCAGATTGTAGCACGTACATGGCGAACATCAGATGCGACTTTTTCTTATTCTTGTGCCTATGTTCAAAAGGTTACACCTATAACGAAAGTACTTTAGTATGTGACGACGGTACAGGGACTGCCAGCACGAGCACCGTGACGTATTCTAGTGGCTGTGTCACTCAGACTGATAACGTTGCGACTACCGTTGCTGCAACTCAGACTGATAACGTTGAACGTACCTATGCGGCATCAACAGATACTGGCACTACAGTAGGTAAGCTAATGAGTATCTTATAATATGTAAGAAAACAAGGGAAAATGTAAGAAAAAAGATGAGAATGTAAGAAAACAAGGAAAATGTAAGAAAACAAGGAAAATGTACGAAACTAGAGAAAGTGTAAGAAAACTAAAGAAAATGTAAGAAAACGAGGAGAATGTAAAAAAACTAGAAAAAATGTAAGAAAACTAGAGAAAATGTAAGAAAACAAGGAAAATGTAAGAAAACGAGGAAAATGTAAGAAAACTAGAGAAAATGTAAGCAAACCAGAGAAAATGTTGGAAAACAATGGAAATGTAAGAAAACAAGGAAAAATGTAAAAAAAAAACGAGGAAAATGTAAGAAAACAAGGAAAATGTAAAAAAACACGAGGAAAATGTAAGAAATCGAGTAAGAAAACGAGGAAAATGTAAGAAAACGAGTAAGAAAACGAGGAAAATGTTAGAAAACAAGGAAAATGTAAGAAGACGAGGAGAATGTAAGAAAAAAAGGAGAATGTAATAAAACGAGGAGAATGTAAGAAAACTAGAGAAAATATAAGAAAACGAGGAGAATGTAAGAAAACGAGGAGAATGTAAGAAAACTAGAGAAAATGTAAGAAAACTAGAGAAAATGTAACAAAACCAGGAAAATGTAAGAAAACGAGGAAAATGTAAGAAAACTAGAGAAAATGTAAGCAAACCAGAGAAAATGTAAGAAAACAATGGAAATGTAAGAAAACAAGGAAAAATGTAAAAAAACGAGGAAAATGTAAGAAAACAAGGAAAATGTAAAAAAAACGAGAAAAATGTAAAGAATCGAATAAAAAAACGAGGAAAATGTAAAAAAAACACGAGGAAAATGTAAGAAATCGAGTAAGAAAACGAGGAAAATGTAAGAAAACGAGTAAGTAAACGAGGAAAATGTTAGAAAACGAGGAAAATGTAAGAAGACGAGGAGAATGTAAGAAAAAAAGGAAAATGTAATAAAACGAGGAGAATGTAAGAAAACTAGAGAAAATGTAAGAAAACGAGTAAGAAAACGAGGAAAATGTTAGAAAACAAGGAAAATGTAAGAAGACGAGGAGAATGTAAGAAAAAAAGGAGGAAAATGTAAGAAAACAAGGAAATGTAAAAAAACACGAGGAAAATGTAAGAAATCGAGGAAAATGTAGAAAACGAGTAAGAAAACGAGGAAAATGTTAGAAAACAAGGAAAATGTAAGAAGACGAGGAGAATGTAAGAAAAAGGAGAATGTAATAAAACAAGGAGAATGTAAGAAAACTAGAGAAAATATAAGAAAACGAGGAGAATGTAAGAAAACGAGGTGAATGTAAGAAAACTAGAGAAAATGTAAGAAAACTAGAGAAAATGTAACAAAACCAGGAAAATGTAAGAAAACGAGGAAAATGTAAGAAAACTAGAGAAAATGTAAGCAAACCAGAGAAAATGTAAGAAAACAATGGAAATGTAAGAAAACAAGGAAAAATGTATAAAAACGAGGAAAATATAAGAAAACAAGAAAAATGTAAAAAAAACGAGAAAAATGTAAGAAATCGAGTAAGAAAACGAGGAAAATGGAAGAAAACGAGGAAAATGTTAGAAAACAAGGAAAATGTAAGAATACGAGGAGAATGTAAGAAAAAAGGAGAATGTAATAAAACGAGGAGAATGTTAGAAAACCAGAGAAAATTTAAAAAGAGGGAAAATGTAAGAAAACAAAGAAAATGTAAGAAAACGAGGAGAATGTAAGAAATCGAGGAGAATGTAAGAAAACTAAAACTAGAGAAATAGTGAGACAACTAGAGAAAATGTAAGAAAACTAGAGAATATGTAACAAAACAAGGACAATGTAAGAAAAAAAGGAGAATGTAAGAAAACGAGGAGAATGTAAGAAAACTAGATAAAAATGTAAGAAAACGAGTAAAATGTTAGTAAAGGAGGAAATTGTAAGAAAACTAGAAAAAAAGTAAGAAAACTAGAGAAAATGTAAGAAAACGAGGAGAATGTAAGAAAACTAGAGAAAATTTAAGAAAGCAAGGAGAATGTAAGAAAACTAGGAGAATGTAAGAAAACTAGAGAAAATGAAATAAAACTAGAGAAAATGTAAGAAAATGAGGAGAATGTAAGAAAACTAGAGAAAATGTAAGAAAACTAGAGAAAATGTAAGAAAACAAGGGCAAGTAAGAAAACTAGAGAAAATTTAAGAAAACGAGGAAAATGTAAGAAAACTAGAGAAAATGTTAGTAAACAAGAATAAATGTAAGAAAACGAGGAAAATGTAGGAAAACTAGAGAAAATGTAAGAAAACGAGGAGAATGTAAGAAAACTATAGAAAATGTAAGAAAACGAGGAAAATGTAAGAAAACTTGAGAAAATGTAAGTAAGCAAGAGAAAATGTAAGAAAACGAGGAAAATGTAAGAAAACTAGAGAAAATGAAAGTTAACCAGAGAAAATGTAAGAAAACAATGGAAATGCAAGAAAACAAGGGAAAATGTAAGAAAACGGATGGAAATGTTAGAAACATTTGAAAATGGAATGAAATCAAGAAAATTATAGAAAATGATGTAAAATGAGTGAAACTGACAAAAACAGAGGAAAAATGTTGTAGTATGTAAAAAATGACGTAAACATTTAAAAAAAGTCATAAAATACGTAGGAAGAAATGTAAGAAAATGTGAAAAAAATAAAAAGGAAGAAAATAGTAAAAATGACGAAAAAAAACAAAAAAAAAACGAAACGTCACAGGGAAAATATTTTAATGTGAAGGAAAATGTAGGCAAATGGGAAAATGTGGGAACAGGCAAAGAAATTAGATCGTACAAACTTCCAGATTCATGCTAACTTTTTTATGAAAATTTAAAATATTTATTCAAAAGTACAATATATAAAGTATTGTGAAGTGAACAAAGTAAGTTACTTTTACATTTATCAATAAGAGCACTTTCAATACACGTCAATTACCAAAACGAGGTCAAAGTATGCAAAAATAATTCTTACTGCGTTAGTCACGCATTACATGTAATGATAAATGCTGAAAAGAAGCCATTAATCGCAAATAAAATGTAAATCACTACTTGAATCTTGAATGGTTTTTCGATTTTAAATCTTAGTACTTTTGTCTTAAGTTTGATTTTCTTGAAATATTTTGGCCCACCTTAAGGCACAGTTAAATCGTTATCGATATGTAGCGAAATTGTCAACCAACTCATGCAACCACTATGTAACTACTCTACATTTATTATCATATTTAAGTTTACAGTCTTAGAAATACAAATGTGACAATTAATGTGTTTTATTATGTCATTTCCGGATTTTGATTTTCATTATGTCAGTTTTGAGAATCATAAATTCTTTTGAGACACAGTGATCTATTACAGGTTATGGTGAACAATGTTCGGCAACATCTGATTGTGTGGCCCATTCATCATGTACGCGCGGCACGTGCTCTTGCAATGCGGGCTACAGAACCAACGGAACTATGTGCCAGAAAAGTAATTTGATTAACACTCTTAAATATCTATTTCAAACTCTTAAATAAGTACTTGTTCTGTCTTAGTATTTGATTTAATCATTGTCACCGAATCTCTCATAGTCCTCTTAGTATGGTGGGACAGAGGGGACATCGGAATTATCATTTATCACGCGCGCTTTAGTTAAATACCATTTGCCTTTATTAACCACCCAACGTGCCCACCTATTATAAATGTGTGCGATTGTTAACTTTTAATTAACAGATGAACATGTATGAGTATTAACTACCTCGTGCGTATATATACGTGATCATTTTCAAGGTCTTCTGTGTAAATTGTTATCAATGAGATTATGTTTTGAACAATATGTTATGTGCATGTTACTTGACATATGTGTTTTGCAGTTATTGGTGGACCTTGTGTATACACATCCCAGTGTACATACTACGAACCCAACTCCAACTGCATAATCGGTTTATGCACGTGCCTGGACGGGTACTATGAGACAGAGGTGCTTTGTTCAAAAGGTATTTATAGAATTTTTCATTATTCATTACTAGTTTAACATGTTTATTGAGGTGAATAAATCAGTCAATCTTCTTTTTATAGTGACACATTTAAAGCTTTATGTCCACCAGTCATTCGCCGATAAGAACACTTAATATTAAAACTGCCCAAACAAAGGAGATATGGCCTCTAGTTTCAATCCGAGTTCGGGCGAACTTAATTTCATATACTTTTCTGTTAAATACGGCTGACTGGCCATTGATATTTTTAATGACAATTGAGGATACATTTTAGCTTTTAGTTCAAGGTCCGGAAATGGTAAGAAGCATAATATATTATTTATCACTTTACCCATTGTACGTAGTCGGTGATCGGGTGCTTTCAAGGTAGGAAGCTAGTATTCGGATCGCTTGAGGCAGGAAGATGTTTATATTACAGCACTGCTTAGGTGACTCATGGCCTTCTGTCTGCAACAGTTTCTATATCTGCACTGTTTACTATTCATTAAGTAGTCATTTTGTTTTTTCCTCCTAAAATTGATGAATGGTTCTGTTTATATTGAAAGATGGACAATTTTAAGATATTGAAGTAGAAAGGGTTAAAATATGCCGACCGGAAAGGCAGTTTTAGGTCGACCTCGACTAGTTAAAACTGTACAGTCGACACCCGCCTTCATACGGTCAACATGTCATAAATTCAAGCATTTTGAGATGAATTACCGGAACTTTATTTCAACAACATCCTGGTGATATAGTATAATTTTTTTTCAGGGGCACAAGCGCAGACCTTCAGCTTGTTGGTAGTCGTTGCTCACGTGCTACTTGTTGCTATGGGAACGTAGCGTTTACCTTCATCTTTATAAGGCGGATGATAAACAAACATTAAAGAAAAACTATTTTAATTGTTTAGGGGTTGCATAGAAGTGATTAACACAACTGCATCAATAACAGGTCATTTATATATACATGTATTAACATAGTCTACTTATGCGACAAGTGCAGACCAAGATTAGCCGGAATCCGGGCCGTCTGGTCACGGTCTGCACTGTTCGCTACTATTCTAAGATTTACTCTTTTAATATAAAGTAAAATAATAACGTCAAGTGAAAATAAAAAAGTATTTCGAGATACAGTTAACATAAAAACCTAACGATCCACATACTATATTAAAAGTTGTCAGAGTATACCAAAAATAGCCATTAAACCGTTAGTAACGGGAAAGAAATGTGGTGATTTACAAAATTTTGAATCAAATTATCTTTCGCATGCTGCATACAAAACATGCATGGATTGTTAAAATTGTATACATACTGACACTGGATATTCTTTGAAGTTTTGTTGACTCACCTTAGGCGTTCTGCTTGCTTTTCTCGCTCACCTGAGTGGTGTTCCTTTGACACTGTATGTAAAATTGGCAAATATTGTATTACTACATTGTATCGTTGCATTGTTGAATTATTTTAAAAAAGCTAAAACTTGAAAACACTGTGAATAGAAAATTTGCCATCTGGAGATTGTACAATTCACTTAGGATGAAAATTCTTCCTAATGAATTAGTGTCATTCTAGATGGTACAGTTACAAAGAAATATTTTCATATGCAAATATGTATAATTATGTATTTGAGAAGCATCATGCTCCATCATTATCTGACCCCATTGCAATAACTTTATAATCAATTTTTCATAAAATGTATGGACACACTTTGATGAGTTCTACCACTCAGATTTTATATGAGGTAAAATAGTCAAAGGTCAAGGTCTGTGTGATTTTTAATAGGTAAAATGTTAAGGTCAATTTACTCAGAAACTGTCACAACCATTCATTTTAATTTTGTTTACTTGTCCAATTTCATCACCTGATAAAATATCACATGGGCAGATAATCTTAAAATTATACCCATTTTTCAGTTATTTTTTTTTGTTGGCCTTTTTGTTTAAGTTTATATCTCAAAAACAATCAAAGATATTCATTTTAAATTTGGATTATTATTCACTTCAAAATTTAAAAGCCATGACTAAAGGGCAGACAACCCGAATAATATATTGGCTAAATTATCTCCCTTTCATTTCTTTATAAAAAATTTCTTTATCAAATATTCTCATCATTTATTCAAAAAAAATCATTGATATTCTCTTCTAGCTTGAAATACTTGTTGAATTACTAAGGAAATATAATTGGTGAACAGTATATCAGAATTATGTCCCTTTTTCTTCTTCACTTTAAATTACCATACTATCAAAGTATCAAATACAGAGAAAAGTGGGCAAGCTGATCCTTGGACAGCTTTTGTTAAATTTTCACTAAAAAATTGAATCCTTGCTGAAAGTTAGGCAAGTTCATTTAAGATATTTAGCGTAGTAAGCATTACTATATTAATCTTTAAACTATTATGATGCTTAAGACGTTCCCATTGTACGTCTAAATTCAATTTTAAAGGGGTTTGGTCTTCAACGGGCACATTTTCCAGAAGTATTTCAAAAATTGATCAAAAAACAATAGAAATGTATTATTTGGATATTTGTATAATATATTGCTTGAAAACTGTTGATATTAAAATTCTAAGTGATTTAGTATGAGCATTTTTAGGATTAATAATCATATTTTATTCTAGAAGATTATATTATTTGCTATGTTGATATATGTTTATTATATGTGTGATATATGTTTGTTATATGTGTTATATATGTTTGTTATATGTGTGATATATGTTTGTTATATGTGTGATATATGCTTATTATATGTGTGATATATGTGTGATATATGTTTGTTATATGTGTTATATATGTTTGTTATATGTGTTATATATGTTTGTTATATGTGTGATATATGTTTATTATATGTGTGATATATGTTTGTTATATGTGTGATATATGTTTGTTATATGTGTTATATATGTTTGTTATATGTGTGATATATGTTTGTTATATGTATTATATATGTTTGTTATATGTGTGATATATGTTTGTTATATGTGTGATATATGTTTGTTATATGTGTGATATATCACAACGTTTACTTATTTACTGTAGGTTTAAATTATCTTTTAACTTTGAAACATATTTAAATTCAATAAGTGAAAGGAAATTTCGGATTGCCTTTAGTAGATTTAGATTATCTTCGCATATTTAGAAATAGAAAGAGGTAGATTATACAATTATTGACTAGTGAGCCATTGAATATGATGTGATATTCACCGGCAGATGACATATTGACCGAGGCGATAGCCGAGGTCAATATGACTTTCTGCCGGTGAATATCACATCATATTAAATAGCTCACTAGTCAATAATTGTTTTATTATATGAATAGGCTAAGAAATAAAACAATCACAAAAAGTACAACATTATATACATGTACAAATTTTGCCTCGTTGGAGCGTGGAAAAAAAGACGCACGTGTTAGGCGTGCAACGATTACGCGAACGCTGATTATGTTTCCCGCTATTGTGGGACTTTTGCATATATTGAAAATAAAATCTGAAAATCTGCATACAAAAGTAACTCAAGTTTATACTCATTATTGCGGTTTAGCCTTTAACCCTTTCGCTGCCAGAGGGTTATTGTTTTATTGTTCACCTATTTGCCGGAGGATTTTCTAAGAAATTACTATATTATTAATTAATATAATTATTATTATTTGTTATTAGTATTATAATAATTATATGCGTTTCCAAATCTGTTAGTATAATAATAATTATTGTCGATGGTATAATTTTCTTTATATTTATTATTATTTTTATTATTATTATTAATATTTTTTTATTATTACTATTATTATTATAGAAACGGCTAAAGCCGTCCATATGGCAAATACGCCGTAAATAACAGGGACGGCTTAATCCGTCCCTATGGCAGTGAAAGGAAGTATAATAGTAAAGTAACGATATTTTAACCGAGAAATATGCCATAAAGAACAAAAAGCAACAATTATTTTTAATCAACACGAGTTATTAACAGTCTACGCTGTATGATCCTCAGTCTATTTTTAGACTGGGAAAATCCAATTCAGCCAGTGAATATGATACTACACCCAGTAAATATGATTTTATAAAAAGTTCTGTTGACTACTGTTTGGACCAATGAGATTGCAGCTATATTTAGATCATATAATAAATCTTAATATAGAACGAACTAATAGAATATGTAAATTTTGCAACCAAGATAATAATTGAAGATGAGTATCATTTTCTTCATGTCTGCCCAATATATCGAGAAATAAGGAAAAAATACTTCAAACCATATTTTTGTAGGTGGCCAACTCTAATAAATTCGATAGACTGATGTCCACAGATAATGAAAGACAATTGTTAAACTTATCAAAATATTTTTTTTTTCAAATAAATTAAGGAATAGTTTAGAAATTTGATAATTATTATATTGGTATCGTTGACTGCTAATGATTTCTCGTGTCATTTGTCACCTTAAGTCAATTGTATATTATGGCTAAAAGCATTGTAATGCTTAATTGCTAAATAAATGTTGTTGTTGTTGTATATAGGTTTGTTATATGTTTGACCGGATCATGTATCTCACACCTGCTAAAATATACGTATAAATTTATTTCGTGGTTTGTTGTTTAATACTAAATGATGTCAACGTAATAATTCATTGTATTACGGACCTGTGGGTTCCCCTGGAGATGCTTTGGTAGTTTAGCGCGGAGGAAGGTCACGTGATGATGGCAGTAAGATGTAAACAAACCGGATCAGATTTTAATTTATGATATATGATGATATAAATACACAAATATTAACGCAAAATAGTCTGAATGACATTGTAAGTACATGTGTGTGAAACGTTGCTCAAATTCTAAGAGAAAAGAAAGGTAAATAGCGAAAATGAAAGCAACTGAAGATCAAGGTGATATTACCCCACCCACTAGAAAACAGAAATCAAAGGTCCAGCATAGAAGAAGTGATCATTTTGAATGTCAAAACAACGCAAATAAAGACATAGATATAAACAATGATAATTATTCGCATACAGGTTGCCAATTATCAGCGGTACATCATCTCGGCCAAGCGCGGCATGTACTTTACTCACCCCCACCCCCACCCACCCACAATATTGAACATATAAACTATCAAATGAATGATACATATGGGGCAAGTAATACAAACGTGTCACAGGGTAATTTATCACAATTACACCCCCCACCATTTGTTCACCGAGATCTAAATGAAATACCGCCATGGATTCATATTCTGCATGGATTAGAATCAAGATTAGATGCCAGATTAAATGGAATAGAATCCCAACTGCAAAAACAAGGTAGTAACTGGCAAAACCTAGAACAAATTCTACAGTCTCAAAATGACAAAATAAAGAAACTAGAAGATAAAATTGAAGCAATTATCCCCATACCACAAACAGTTAAAAGAATTGACGCCCAAGTTATAATGCTCAATGAACGTTTACATACACAGGGAAAACAAATCACTGAATTTCAAGACAGTGTTGAGGTCATTAATGATTTATACGAAGGCATAAGAAACGAAAAAACAGAGGTAGAATTTAATATGGAATCACTACAAAAGCAATTAAATAACATGCAAAGTGAAATAAAAGACATGTCAAGTAAACATGAACAGCAACAAGAAACCATCTTAGATTTACAATGTCGCAGCATGCAATATAATCTTATTTTCCATGGCATACGGGAAGATGAGATAAATCCTGGTGAATCAGAAAATACTGAACAAAAATTAAAGTTTTTTTATCAAAAATACATTGGAAATTAAAACAGACATACAGCTAGAAAAGGTACATAGACTTGGTAGAAGGAAAAGAGATCAGTTAAAACCTAGACCAATATTAGCAAAATTTAAAGATTTGAAAGATAGAGACAATATTAGATTCACTGCCCCCGTTATGCTAAAAGATACAAATTTTGGGATCAGAGAACAATTCCCACATGAAATAGAAAACAGAAGGAAACAATTATACCCAAAGCTGAAAGAAGCTAAACAGAACGGCAAAAGTGCAAAATTAATCAGAGACAAGCTTTATATTGAAAATGAAAGAATATTCCCAGAAAATAATGAATCAGAAACACAAAGAAGTCATGAACCTAGACGACATGAGCATAAAACATATACATCAAAACATGAAAATTATGCACAGAAAACAACCTACACCAATACCAAATATAAATCAAATCCGAAGCGGTCATATGAGCAAAATTATAGAGTGCAGGCCACAGACATTCAAACACCAAATAGGTTCCAAGTACTATCACATATAGATGATGAGGACAGGCAAAGTACATACACTGGAAAAAGACCAGCAAGATCACCAATTGAAATGAGCATGGGTACAAAGAAACATAGAGAACATTCGCCTGGCATTAACTCTAGTGAAACATCCAACAATGAAGAAATACAATAACTAAAATAAGTTAGGTATGTGATACACAGAATATTAGATATACGGTCGTGTAGGTTCGTTATTATATTTTATTCAACTCGTTCAATAAATTCAGTATTGAACCGACGCGTCTATATGTTGCACACGACAATATATAGATCATATTGAATGAGTGCAGTATCAATACTGAATTTATTGGACGAGTTGAAGTTATAGCGTATATAGCACATTAAGCACGTTTTTTTTGTTTGTTTTTTGTTTTTTTGTTTTTTGTTATTTAAGCTATTGTTGTTGTATATTGCAAATGACGGCACGTCAAAATGTATGCACGGCCGCAATACCATTTTTACGGAGTCGCAAAAGTGGCACGGGTATATGATAAACTCATCCAGTATTTATGTAATATAGCTCGCTAGAGCATAAATGATGACAATTTCTTGATCTCGGCATCATTTCGTATAGCAAATAAACAATCTGAACGTTTTCAGGAAGAAAATCACTTTACTTTATGACCTCTTTTTACAAAATTCTAAATTACTACATATTTTTAGTATAATGTATTCTATTTCATCGTTACTAACGCTTTTACACTGAGAGATTTCGCCATTCTCTTTTGTAACCTACATTTGAAGATCTTTAGAAAATATCAATAAGGAGTTAAAATCAAAATAAGGAGAGGACATTTTTCTCATACAGTTATTTAAATTGGTCAGATATTTCCTTTATTTTTGTCCCACAAACGATATCACCAGATCATAAATCAAAATCTGATCATTTTCAAAACAACAACAACAACAAAACACTGATCTCGTGTAAAACTACCCCCCCCCCTTCGCCGCCGCCGTCCCCCACCCCCCCGCTATCAGGCACTTGTTAAAGTTTGCGGTTTTTTGTGTCAGCCTCTCCCTGACCGTAGAACACCAACGTGAGAAAATTAACGCGACACCACTTTTTCATTTTTAAGTGGTCTTGAATTCTGGTAAGAGGGAACATGATAATAAAACAAACAAAAAAAAATAAAATGGAAGTCCAATTATGGACGGATTTTGGAGGGGGTATTTATATTTAGATATGTCGGTCACTTTGATGTAAAGATAAAACTAGTCAAGTACTAGAAGTGTTTATGCTTTAAACACGCCAATGTATAAGTGAGATAACATAGATTAAACTTTGTGACCTTTTAATCTATTAGTCGTTCAAAACAAATGATCAATAAAATGATAAAATCCGGCAAAAATTTAAAGACGAATATAATTATACTAAATGAACTTATAGTCTATATTATTTTATCTGGGACTTAAGATACGTTATGTTGGGGACTTAAAATCTTCTGTCCCATATTTATTCTGTATTTTCATTGTTAAAAACAACAACAAACAAATCTATAATAATGTCGCAAATTTATGTTTATTATGTATTATACTTTCGTGCTTTTTACCTATTCTTTTATCATTTAGGTGTATTTTCTTCAATCATAATAATTTCATGCCAAAATGTATTCGTCATCAACAAAGCTGTGATTGTTTTATTCTTGCCACCCACGAAATAAAATAATTTTTAGGGTCATAATTCATTGCCAGAGACGGGTACACCAAAATAACCTTTCCTGTTTTATAAATCAACGCATGTGCAAAATAGATTCTACAAAAACGATTTTCTGATACGCATAACGTATTGTATCATGGAACAAACGAACACAATGTTATTTTAATTGCAATCTTCTTGATGTCTTTGCACATCATTGGCGATAAATAGTTATGATACTTACATAAAGCCCATTTCTTGATCAATTAATATATATTTTGCCCCTTTATCATAGGTGTGTCATCACTGTACGGTATAATTGATTTTTAATTACTATTGTTTGACGAGTGTATATGACGTAACAAAATTTAATATTAAATATTTAAATATTTCAAGTTTGCTGTTGAAATTTCAGGATTATTTTTAGGAAAAAGAGGATACTTTTCCCATATAGAAAACAATATGGTAAATAAACATTTTTCATACTAAGGAAAACATTTCCTAATTTCAAAATAGCATATTTTTTAATTTGTTCACCAATTCGTCCGCGTTAAATTCGTCTTATTTTAATGTAAAATATTGTGGTTATTTTTTTTTTTCATCAGATGTATATATTTTGAACTGTGATTTGAGTTTTCTTGCAGGAGTTTTTAATTTTTCTGATGCTGATTGAATGTGTGGCATTTAATATCAAGCCAGTTTACAGTACAGGTATGTTATTATTTTAGGGTGTCCTCTTTGTCTAATGTTTTTATTCACTTATTTATTTATTTCATTTCATTTATTTATTTTTTTTATTTATTTTTTTATTTATTTATTTATTTATTTATTTATTTATTTATTTATTTATTTATCTATTTATCTGTTCGATGATTGATTGATTGATTGATTGATTGATTGATTCATTCATTCATTCGTTCTTTCATCATTTCATTCGTTCAGTTATTTATTTATTTTTCTAATAATTTATTTATCTATTTATTCATTTTTTTATCTATTTATTAAATTAATTAATTAATTAATTAATTAATTAATTAATTAATTAATTAATTAATTAATTAATTAATTAATTCATTCATTCATTCATTCATTCATTCATTCATTCATTTATTTATTTATTTATTTATTTATTTATTTATTTATTTATTTATTTATACATTTGATTGATTGATTGATTGACTTATTCTTCGTTTGTTGTTTATTTATTTATTCAAATAATTTTTCATAAAATTGCTTCAATTTTTCATGTGAAGTTTTAATTTTCAATGATATAAGTATTATGCTTGTATTTTTGTTTTAGAATTCTTACCATTAAAACCAAATTTTAGCGAAATATTGGGGCGAAATTTGAACAGACCTGTGTTCAAATTTTGTTAATTTTATTATTCTGGCCTGTCACTCATGCATGAACGAACGAACAAATAAATTGACGCATGATAAGTAAAATACGATACCTGTGGTGGCGGATTTCTGCCATTTCATGTCCGTGTGTCTTTTTAGGCAAAGACAGGCGAAATTACAAATATAAGGCACCGATACGCAGAATTCTACCCGTTGAAACGATGATTCTACAGAAGATCTCATACCTTTCGCCTATTAAAAAATCGTTATTTCGATCTAAAGTCGATGGGGGTGGGGAAAGCGGCAAGTAAGACATTTAGACCTCTTGACTTTTCGACCCCTTACTTGACACTTAGACCCCTTTTCACATGACTTTTCGACCCCTAGTGGGTAAGACATTTTGACCCCTTTCTCTTCGATTTTTGTACTTTAAAGTGAGCATATTATCGTGTCTTCACCTTCGACATTTTATGTCAGAAATTAGCCATCATAGTTGTTGATAATTTTTTTCCAAATACATATTTATGCTACCAGACAGGAGCTTGAAGTAGGGACGTTCGGCATACTGTTCGGGAACAGTTTCGGATGAAGAATGCTGTCGACTCCAAATTACGTCTAATTCAAGACCTATATATGAATGGCTGATCCTGTCTTTAAATTCAAATTTAATTTTGCAGAAATAGGTGCCACTTGTATTTCACATTGGGATTGCGAGAGTAAGACGGTTGATAACCTCATATGTGAATCGAGTGTCTGCGTGTGTGATACCGGTTACAGACCCGTGGGTACTCTTTGCGAAGCAGGTAAATTAAATATGCTCTGAAATTTTGCTTTACATAATTTCACGACTGCCATGACTTCTGATTATGACATATAATTGTCAAGATTATGACTAATACATCTATTAAACTATATTGAACTATTCTTTATTGTACCAAAGGTTAAAGACTATTTATTAAATTAATTGATATGTATATATATGCAAATATGCTAACATTAAGGATCCAAGTGAGACCTTTACAAAACCTTCACAGAACAGTTTGATTTTTTTTTTAAAAATCTACTACTAAAACAGTTAAGATCTTGTAAAATAAAGGTCACAAACTTTTAGACAAATACCTTTCACCACTTCACTTTGGATTCGATTCTTACTATAGAGTCTAAGGATTTTCTGAAACTATTTTGCAAAGTCCTAATCACAGGTGTTCGACACACATGTCTTGCCAATGATGGTCAACTTGTCATACAATAATTTCCCCTTGATTATCAAGAACACAATTGTTACCTAGCACCCGTTTACAATATATTATATATACAGTATACTATAAATAGTTAACGGGTGCTGGATGGTAATTTTGTTCTTAATGATCAAGGGGAAATTATTTTATGGTAATTTGACCAATTTGAAGAACGCCTGAGGTCTATACCTATAATATGGTTTACGTCACATACTACGTTACTACATTCATTTTCATTACATGTATTCTTATCAATATTTAAACCATAAGATGCATCGTATGTTTGTTATCTTTTAGTTCTAGACGGGAACTGCACGGTAAATTCTGACTGTTATACGTATTTAAGCACCTCAGTGTGCACGAATAATACATGCAGTTGTACAACTGGGTACAAACCGGACAATATTCTATGCACGGAGGGTAATTATCAATTATCAGTTTATGTTCCTTTTTTATATACCAGAAAGAATTTCGGGCATATTATGTTACACTTCCTGGCGTCCGTCCGTCCGTTAGCAATTTGGTTTCCTCAGTATAACTTAAGTTCTATTTGGCCCACAGTATTCAAACTAAATAGGATGATTCTCTATATTGGGAAGAAGACCCCTGTTGATTTTGGGGTCACAATAACAGCATCCTCACACTTATAAATGCACGCATCAGCCTCAAGTCAGCAGCCAAGTTACTTTTTGTGGTTGTAAGATGCGTTAGAATTACAACGTACTTCGTCGTTCAGATTGACATTTATCTCCATTTTGGGGAGCGCAGGCGTAAGAACCGTACGTCTATGAAAATCTTAAGATTTTAGGTTGAACGTACGACCGCGTTGATAAACAGTCTTACGATCGATCTTACGACAATCGTAGATCAAAATCGTACGATGAGATTTCCAAAATCGTACGATCGTTGAAAAGACGGACCCAGACCTCTTCCACACTAAACGAACGCGTTTCCCCTGCACCACGGAGAAGTTATACGAACAATGCCTATATAAAATCAAGTCATTCTAAATTTAGAACTTCCATTGCATTTCGGGTTTGTAATCCTTATTAATTTCGAAGTATTTTGTTCAGGATAAACCTGTTGTTTAAAATTGAAGTAAATAATTTAGCGAAAATCTTCTCGCCCAAACAGTCCGACATGTAGAATCTATATACATGTATTCCACTACTCGGCAGTCAGATTTATTTGTGTAGTATTCGGTAATCGGCATCGCTAAAATAGCATTTTCATTGATTAAAGTCATATTCATCTGCCTAATTTGTGATTGTGCATTTATTGACAATTCTATTTATAGCCAACTCTACTTTTAAACTTTAAATGCGATGTAATTTGTTGGATACTTGTAACAAAATAAAAATATTTCTTTCTTTAAAATCGCTAGTTTTAAGCTGTTCTGAGAACTACTAGTTTGTTGTTAGGTTTGTCGGGAAACTTCTGTGTCAGAGATTGAATGTGAGCTTTGTATTTACTGATCTTCGATCAGAAAATACAAAAACAAAAACAAAACAACAACACTTTCGGGCATATAATGCTCCGACTAGCGGTGCTCTTGTTGGTCTTCTCCAAATCCCTCCAGAGGCGTGCACGTCGCGGAGAAGGCACACGGCAGGTCAAGGTCAAGTCATCTTAAGTACCAGAGGTGATTGGTTGACCTGTCGTGACTAACTTTGAGGGTTGGCGCTAATGAGAGCCGTTTTTGTTATCGTCAGTATGGAACTTGATGCTTGGCCAGTATTGTCGTACTCCTCTACCACCAACGAACGAAGAATAGGCTTCAGGAAGATTCAGCGCTTGAAAAAGACGTCCCCGATGTGACTACCCTAATGGACCGGCACGGATGCTATATTCTCGGACAGATGGTTATACCGGCGCCGAGTATAAATAAACTTAAACTGACTGACTGACTGCTCTTGTTGGTATTGCGATGTGCTTGATCTGTTCCGAAATATAACGAGCTTTCATTTTGATCTTCACTTATCAAAACCGCTTTAGGTCCGAGCCGCGTAAGTGTCTTCGAATTCTTTCATGTTGGGAAAGTTATCCAGCTAGCTTACGGAACGTCGGTGGTTTTATATTAAAAATATGAAAATATTGCATCTGGTGTTCACTCAGTGAAATTATATTTCAATCTTACATGCAAAACAAACAAATATCCTCTATTTATTTGGCAAGGATAGTGTTGATGTTTTTGTAGGGTTTTACGTCGCACGACCACAGTATAATCTGCATAGTGACTTTTCAGTTTTAATAGTGGTTGAAGACCTCAGGTGCCACTCTGTGCATTATTTCAGGCAGAAGCTGACACCTGGGTAGAAATATAGTTCTGTTAAATTTCTCTAATTTTGTTACATTTTTAACATGATGTATAGTGACATCGACTTTCTTTTCCTAAAGAAGCAAAGTTTACGGCATTTACTTCTGCCTGTTATTTCATTTAGTTATGATTTTCTTTTCATCCGCACTCAGATAGAGTCCGGCTAGGGTGAAAATTATATTTTATACATTTTACTTGTGGTTTATCAGAATATAATCACCTGATATATTACAAAAAAAACAATGGAAAGCATGAAATAAGAAAGTGATATTAACCTTAAACAAGGCCAGTCTGACAAGGCTTTATACTATTGGCTGACTTAGATCTACGTACTTTAAATTGTTTCTTAATACTTCAAGACAAATCCAAAAGAGGAAGAAATAGGTAAGAAATTCAGGAGTTCAATGGTTAATTATTATGCAATATAATTATATTGTTGTTTAGGAAATAAACATCAATTCTGAGTGCATTGTTGTAGAATAATGCACGGTTTGAGTTCAAATGCGTAGTAATATAATCACGAAGGCCGATAGGCCTGACTGATTAATTACAAAGCATTTGAACGAAAAACGTGCATTATTAAAGAAATAATATATCCCAAACAGTGATTTTATCGCTCAATAACATCACTGTTTGGAGTTCGGATGCGACGAATTATATCACGAGGGCGTAGCCCGAGTGATATAATGATGCGCATCCGAACGACAAACAGTGATGTTATCAAGCGATAAAATCACCGATTTGGATATATTATTTCGATTCTAACACGACATCAACAAATAAATGCTGCCGTAACTGATATTAAGCTAAATTGTTCCTGATTTGTTTCCGTACTTATTTTCAGCGCGTCGCATTTTTTAGTGGTTACGTCACATGTATAATGATTACGTCACATGTCTAAATATAGAACGTCAACAGTGACTTTGTTGCATAATAACACACACTTTCGGTTCTTCTATGTTCAATAGGGAAAAGTGCGGGTCGTGTTAGAATATACAATTATGCACGAAGAATTAATATCTATTTCCATTCTAACACGTCAAGAATAAATATCATTATTATTTTAAAGATGGACTTTATGTTTGGTGTCTAAATTTGTTTTCGCCTAGGGGTTTCCAATAGAAACGTTCTGTAAGGCTGTTCCAGTGGGTTGAAAGAAATGTCGTTAAATCTACCGTGTGTAGAAACATTTTGAGAATAACGAATTTTGAAAACGTTGATACAACTTTGTTTGATTATTTTATTTCACTCTATAATTTTTCAAGAGAAATACAAATTATTAAAAGTGAAATAAATGTAAAACATAACTCGTTTGCGACATTAAAATAACGTACTTGACTTTGATTGTTTTGCACGTGCTGTTTGGCGCTACATTGTGACGTCACGTAAACAACACTTTAAACGTCTGTACAGCGTTAACGACTGAATTAAAGACATTGGTGTTCGGATTCATTGTTGTAGAATAATGCACGCTTCTGGCCTTCTTTGTTTATATAGAAAAAAATCCGATAGTGTTAGAATACTTGATAATGTATAATAATCGTACTTTATAATGTATAATAGTCGTACTTTAACGTCGTTTTACATTGGATAATCATGACGTTAATCAATCTCCTACGCAGTGATCTCCCCTTATCAGTACAGATATCTCTGCCATCACAAACATTGAAATATCAATATTTAGATATTTATATTTTTTAGCTTTTTAATTTATTTTTCATTATTTTGTATACTTTTGATAATTTTTTGATAAAATATAACGGACGTAGGTACAAAAAGTTAAAAATAAAACAGAAAGAGAAAAATGACGTAAGATTTTCTATGTAACGGTCGATGTTTACATTTGAATTTCGACGCTACGTCATGTGACTTTCATCATCATGTGACGTCTGTGAAGGCAGTGATTACAATTCTGCCAAGGGAGGTAATCAGTGTGAGGAGTTTGGACGTTAATATAATCTATATACACGGCCACATTCAATTAATAATGAATCAATTTCAATTTTGCTCTTATGAAGAATGTTTGCAGTATTATAACGGCTCGTGTTATATATACAAACAACCGTTTTTATTGGGCCATATAACCTGTCTAAGATCTGTATAGCTAATAATATAACTGATGCTAACTAAATGTATTGCAAACAAGTCTTAAAATTAAATGGCATATACATTTAAGTAACGTTATTTAGGAAATAGATATCAATTCTGAGTGCATTGTTGTAGAATAATGCACGGTTTGAGTTCAAATGCGTAGTAATATAACCACGAAGGCCGATAGACCTGAGTGATTAATTACAAAGCATTTGAACGAAAAACGTGCATTATTATACAATAATGCACGAAGAATTAATATCTATTTCCATTCTAACACGTCAAGAAAAAATATAATTATTATTCTAAAGTTGGACTTTATGTTTGGTGGTTAAATTTGTTTTCGCCTGAGAGTTTCCCATAGAAACGTTCTTTAAAGGCTGTTCCAGTGGGTTGAAAAAAACTGTCGATAAATCTACCGTGTGTAGAAACATTTTGAGAATAACAAATTTTCAAAACGTTGGTAAAACTCTGTTTGTTTATTTTATTTCACTCTATAATTTTTCAAGCGAAATACACATTTTTAAAAGTGAAATAAATGTAAAACTTTACTTGTTTGCGACATTAAAATAGCGTACTTGATTTGATTGTTTTGCACGTGCTGTTTGGCGCTACATTGTGACGACACGTAAACAACACTTTAAACGTCTGTACAACGTTAACGACTGAATTAAAGATATTGGTGTTCGGATTCATTTTCTTAGTTAGACTATTTTCTTTCATTTTAGATAGCTTTCACAACAAAATTCGACAAAAAATGTTTTAATTTATCAGATTTTTTTAAACAAAATGGCGACCTCAATGTGAAAATACACAGGGAGGTAATAAGAAC
Organism: Ruditapes philippinarum; assembly: GCF_026571515.1. Lineage (NCBI taxonomy): Eukaryota > Metazoa > Mollusca > Bivalvia > Venerida > Veneridae > Ruditapes > Ruditapes philippinarum. The sequence goes on from NW_026861041.1 coordinate 56,341, forward strand.
GGCGAGTGCATTGTTGTAGAATAATGCACGCTTCGGGCCTTCTTTGTTTATATAGAAAAAATCCGATAGTGTTAGAATTGAAAACAATGTACATTCGTCTTAATGAGAAGGTTTTTACATGCTATTTATATAGTTTCATCTTTTGGGGGTTATTTGATATTAATTTAAAGACATTCCATATTCAAGTGGAGTGGGGGTGAGTTTTTCCTAGTTTTGTACCTAAATTAAGGATTTTGTAAGTCTATAGAACTTCTTTCTGGACCAAGCCTGTTTACGTCCGGATTGAAAATTACTAAATAATTCAAACGAAGTTTCGGAACACCTCGCCTATTACCTATATTCGAGTCCCCAACAAAGTCAGTTTTGTTATCATGTGGTATTAAATTCTTGGTTTTGATTGGCCTACAGCAAGCGGTGTAAGGGTAGAAATGCTAAGTTTCAATGTATAAACATTGACCTAGTCTTAATCGTTCCAGGGACCTTTAATTTTGATATATTCCATATCATGTTCTGTGGTCAATGTTTTATTCTACCCGTGATATACATTTGTAGCTTACGTATAATTCTATTTGTTTCAGTGCTTGGGAGTGCATGCACGGCGACCGCTGACTGCGACGTTACGAACTCAATTTGTTCAAACAATGTGTGCGCCTGTGCCCCTGGATATAGAGAAGGTTTTACCTCTTGTGTGCAAGGTTCGTTTTTTTCAGCAATGTAATACTTAGTTAATGTTTCGCCTGTCATTACAGGTATTATCGACATATTTTATCCATGTGAGTTATATGACCCGTGCAGACAAAGATCAGCCGGCACATCCTCGTCATGTGATTATGGCCTGCACAGTTCGCTTTTGAGTCACTTCTTCTCAATAACATCATTGAATGGTTATTTGATGGTGATTTGACCATTTTGCGAAACGCCTGTGGTCTATACCAGCCATATAAAATGGTTTACGTCACATACTACGTCACTACATTCATTTTCATTACATAATTATATACTTGTTAATATTTCACCCATAAGAGTCATCATATGTGTGTTATCTTGTAGTTCTAGGCGAGAGCTGTAAGGCGGAGTCTGCATGTACTACGTATGTAAACAATTCTGAGTGCACGAGTTTTACGTGCAGTTGCATTACTGGGTACCAACCGGACAATCATCTGTGCACGGCGGGTAATTATTATTTATCAGTTTATGTTCCTTTTTAGCATTGTTTATTTTTCATTTTGATCTACACCTATCAAAGCCGCTTTAGGTCCGAGGCGCGCAAGTGTCTTCTCGAATTCTTTCATGTGGAAAAGTTATTCAGCTAGCTTACGGAACGTCGGTGGTTCTACTCAGGTGTCCGTGTGTGCCTGAAATAATGCACAGAGTTCTATATTTTCGTAGCATTTTCTGTCCTACGGCCAAAACTTTGTATATTTATGAGATTTTACTGAAAATGCAAGTTCAGCTGAAATCTCATAATTCCAACAGTTTCCAGTTTTTTAACGGTTATATAAACCCTTGAAAAAATTATCAGAAGTGCCAATTAGAGCCTATTAGTGCTGTCCCTATACAAAAATAACAGCATTTGTGAAAATGTTACAAATTTATTGACAATTTAACTGTCAAAAACATACCCTTTCTGCATTATTTTATGTTAAGCCAGTCAACTATGATGTAAAACACACATTTACAACAGTTTTTATATTATTTTTTAAAATTTGAAATTTGTCCTTAAAGTTTATGTCACTCCTGTAACATAGTCATGATCAGTAAAAGTAATAACTGATCCCTAGCTATTAAGAATAAAACAAAGCCTCTAATATAAAGAGAAGTATCTAAATAGTAACACTCAAGGTGCCACAGGGGATTGTCTCGTTTCTATATTTTGGAAAATGCATACTTCTGTTCGCAAGTAAATGTATAATTCTTATTCCCGTCACTCCTGTAACGAGCAGTAACTATGTTTTAATTGTCAGTACTGTGCATTAACAGTCCCACTGAGAATTTTGTAAAATATGTGGTAAAGGTCATTAAGAACGGTTCACATCTATTAGGGATACATTGTTATTACTTTTACTGAGATTTACATTGAATATGTCACTCATGTAACAGTCACTTCTGTTACAACTAATTTTGTAACAGTGGTGACCAAATAAGTTACAGTAGATACATTATAAACAATTATCACTGCGGTATACAGTACCCCGGATATTGCTTGATATTATGAGGACTTTCATCCCATTTCACGACTTATATTACCAATATAAAAAAAATGAATCGAGCATTTTTTTATTCACAATCCAAGTATGCTTTGTCCAAAATTCAGACAAAAAGTGTGAAAGTACAAAAAGATACAGGCCAAAAAAAAGATACAAGAAAGTGTACCGAGTATTGATTTTAAGTGTACAGAGTATTGCAAAATAGCCAAACTTTAGTGTACCATGTATTGCAAAACAGAATGAGCACAGTATGAGTATGGAAAATCGATATTTTTGTCTATTTTAAGTCTGTTTATCGATTCCATTTTATTTTGCTGATAATGTACTGTTTATCTGATATTCATTCAAATATTTCAGATTCAACAATGCATTTTCAGTGTTATTACTGTTCTTTTTCTATGGACAAATACAGATTTAATTTCCCATTTGATTGAAAATCACACTATGGATGAAATAAAGTGTGTGCAGGGTCGGGAGCAGGGTAGAACCATCAAAATTGACGATAAAAATATTTAAGCACATGTCTCAAGAGAATGTGTTTCTAAAAAGAAGAAGAATAAAAAAACATATTAAGATGACATTAAAATAGGTTTTTACAGGGCAAGTTTGCCTTAAGAAACATATCGACACACTTAGTAAAATATTGGCCCGTGGGCTTATGCCGTCAAAGCATGCCGGTATCGTCTTAACCTTTTACTGCATAAGCATATAGCAAAAAATGCCTTTCATTGAATTAAGCCTCCTGTTACAAGTTCAAACTGCTATGAAACTATAAAAAATGCTTAAATACTGATCAAACTGGGCACTGTGACACCGCACTTTGGGGTCAAACGCACTTTGGGGTCCAACCCCAGAGTGCGTTACGCACTTTAGGGTCCAATTTCGACCCCAAAGTGCGTTAAACAGGTACATATGCATTTTTGAACATCAGGCAAACGACCGCACTTTGGGGTCAGAGAAAATTAATGTTCATTATGTTTTAAATAATATATTGTAGTCAAGTCCAATGGTAAATAAAATTCAAGGTATTAAATAGACGCAAAAACTTGGGCCCTGAATTATAATAAAATCAATAGGGATGTAAATGGTCTTGATAAGTAAATGAAGAACTTTCAACAAATAAATCACCAAATAAAGATTTTGTATCAATTATTAAGCTTAAAACGTTTTTTTTTCTCAAATTTTCCATTTATTTTAAAAGAATGTACACATTTTATTAACTCCATTGTTTTTAACTAAATGCATCATTTTCCCGTTTTTTATTTACACATTTTATAGAAATATGATAGTCTCAGCATAGACAAAGGTATAAATTGTGGGACTAATCTTAGTAAGACATTTCAGTAAAAGATGTGCCTGATAATATGTTGAAATAACCATTTATTTAGCTAAATGTGACACATAAGAAACTTGACTAGGTGTAGATGCGGCTTAAAGTAGTAGTCCGTACAGGCAGTACTTAAAATATCAACTGATGAAGTAGTCGCACATTTAGAGCGGAGCTTCAGAATAATGTAAAATTCTCACTGGGGGTATAGAGGGGATTGTGGGGTATCGATCCCCCGAGGGTTAAAAAGTGACGTTTTAAAGGCCTATTATACTTTAATTCGTTTTTCTTAAAAGCTTTTTTTATTTTGATGTCCTTCTAAATTATCCAAAAAATACACATTCGCCAATTACCTGAACCATCTTTTTCACCTGTTGCTTTTTGGCAATGATGAGTACAGTTATAGTGAATGAGTATTTTATATGGAAGTCAAATACTACATTGTTTTGACTACTTTTATGACAAATTATTTCACATTTATCGCTACTTTATATAGGTAACAAGCATCTTACATTTCTCTGATACCATTATTTTAACATTTTAAAATTCATGTTTGCTCTTTCTAAAGAAGTATGTAAGATTTCCCATTAAAAAGCCTCTTGCAAACGGTTGTTATGGAGCTTACAAAAACCCTTAAGGTTGTTGATAAGATTAATAATGTATTTGTAAAAATCACTTTTTATAGTCCGATCGAAAAACTAGATGTTTCACCAGAACATTGGAATAGAGTATTTTTATAGTTCTTCGGAAAACAATATTAACTGCATTTTATTTCATTCCCAACATATTTAAAATGGGGCTCAATATGGCACCAAAAGTTTTCAGGTAAATGACTGAAAGAACGGGATATTTCCGCAGCCTCTTTTAATGTTAGGAATACACAATTTCTGTACTAGAGTATTTTGAACGGTGGCATAGAAGTGACATTTGCAATTTTTTTTTTGATACTTTTTTTTGTTTCGTACATATTTTTTGTTTTGTTTTTTGTTTGTCGTACATATTGTTTTTAGTTTTGAATACATATTTTGTTTTAGTTTTGCAAACATATTTTATTGTAGTTTTGCATACATATTTTTTTTTCCGTACACATTTGTACATGATCATTTCCTAAGTAGAGGTTTGGATAATTACGCTATTTGTTAAACACAAATGTCACTTTTATGCCACCGTAATTTTGTTATACGGACACAATTTTTAGATATTTCAAGTGGTAAAATAAATGAAACTTTTATCACTTAAGCATCATCAAAGTATTGACCGCCATCTTGAACTCCACCTCAAATATTTCAATGAAATAAGTCAGAACTCAGTATTTAAGCAGAACTCAGATGACACCTTTAGACCTCTTGAACCCAAAGTGCGTTATAATGTAGCATATTAACGCACTTTGGAGTCAATTTCTCGATTTTGACCCCAAAGTGCGTTGGGCCCCAAAGTGCGTTGCGAAGTTTAACGCACTTTGGGGTCGGACCCCAAAGTGCGTTTGACCCCAAAGTGCGGTGTTACAGGGCACAAATGTTAGCTGGACCGTAGCCTGTGGAATAGCATGCTCAATTTTAAATTTCCAGTTACCATGGCAACAGGAAGACGTCTCAAAATTGCCAGAAATCTCTATTTTGTGTTGTTTTTTCCATAAAAACTGATTTCAAGTGCAGCAACTTCTAAACTGATTGAGATAAAGTCTAAGGCTTTTCGGCGTTGATTACACGGTACCTTTAAATCGGCCTGAGGCCATTATAGCCCCCCACAAGTCCCAAATCTTCCCGGCGATTAGACGGGCTACTGCCCCACTTCAAACCCCAAACAGAAAAAGGCACATCCCCCCTGTGGCAACCCCTTGATGTACCTTTTTAATGGGGGTGGCGCCGAAAAAGTGATCACTCTTTTGAACAATATTTCTCAAACGAAAAGCCAGTGTTTTGGGCCTAAATAGTGCATGTTTTACACTATTTGAGGCCTCAAAAGGGGTGGGTTGTGAAGCTTTCAAAGCACGCCTTTATGAGGTGAAAAGTTATAAGGAACATAACCTTTTTATTGCATCTGCTGCCCGTTATCATAATTTTATCGAAATCTATTTTTCGGTTTTTAAATTAAGGATTTTGTTATTCTCTAGAACTACTTTCTTGACCAAGCCTGTTTACGTCCGGATTGAAACTTACTAAAATAATTCAAACGAAATTTCGGAACACCTCACCTATTACCTATATTCGAGTCCCTAACAAAGTCAGTTTTGTACCAAGGGGGCCTGGACGGTAACTTGCACTTTCCAGTACCGTCCATGAACAGGCTCAATCAAACCGAGCCTGCAACATTTTCAATTTTGCCGTGTTGGGCTTTCTTTAGGGATTCTGTATTTACCTATTTTGTTATTATGTGGTATTAAATTATCGGTTTTGACTGGCCTACAGCAAGCGGTATAAGGGTAGAAATGCTAAGTTTCGCTGTATAAACATTGACCTACTCTTAATGTACAATGTAATTTAATTTTGTATATTCATATATTTTTAAGAACTCCGTGTAAATTTTTTTGTTCTACCGTGATATATTACTAAAATTCTAAAACTTAACATTATCATTTCATCTTGGGAGTGCATGACGGGCCGTGACTGGACGTTACAACTCAGTTTGTACAAAAATGTGTACCTGTCCCACTGGTTGGAATTCGGGCATTGTGCGCAGGTTTTTTTTTCCCAAAATTTTTTTTATTTAAATTTTTTCCCCTTTTATTACAGGTATTAACGACATATTTTTATCATGTGATTTATATGACCGTAAGTCTAGATAAGGCACATCCTCGCCCTGTGATTTTGGCCCTTTACAGTTGCTTTTGAGTCCTCCTTCTAATAAAATCATTGAATGGTTATTTTGATGGTGATTTGACCAAATTGGCCGAACGCTGTGGTCTATACCGGCCATATAAAATGGTTTTACGTCACATACTACGTCATTTTACATTCATTTTCATTATACATGTATGAATACTTATCAATATTTCAACCATAAAATGCATCATATGTTTGTAATCTTTTAGTTCTAGACGGGAGCTGTACGGAAGATTCTAACTGTACTACGTATTTAAACAATTCTGAGTGTACGAGTAATACGTGCAGTTGCATAACTGGGTACAAACCGGACAATAATCTGTGCACAGCGGGTAATTATTATTTATCAGTTTATGTTCCTTTTTAGCATTGGCAATGTGCTTGATCTGTTCCAAAATATTTCGAGTTTTCATTTTGATCTACACCTATCAAAACCGCTCTAGATAGAGCAGCGCAAGTGTCTTCGAATTCTTTCATGTGGTAAAGTTATCCAGCTAGCTGGTTCTACTCAGGTGTCTGTTTGTGATTGAAATAATGCACAGAGTGGCACTTGAGGTCCTCCTCTACCAGTAAAGCCGAAAAGTCGCTATATGAATTAAAGAAAAGTCGCTATATGAATTATACTGTGTTGGTGCGACCAAAAGATATCAATAATAGCCTTGCCAAATAAGAAAGTGATGTTTACTTCAAACATGGCCAGTCTGACAAGGCTTTATACTATTGGCTGACTTACTTTTAATTGTTTCTTAATACTTTAAGACAGATTCAAAAGTGAAAGCAATAGGTAAGAAATTCAGGAGGTCAATGGTTAATTATTATGCAATTATTTAAGAAATATTAACCTATAGCTCTTCAGCGCTTCTTATGTAAAATTCTTCCAAGTATAATTTCAAATAACCGTAAATTATACCATACCCAGACTATGGTATAATTTTCATCGAAGGAGTAAGTGTTTCTGGGCGGAGCTATAGGTTAAAACAGATACACCATTGGTGCGTTGACGATTTCTGGGTTTGCGTAAATTTCGTCTCGTGAGGTTAAGGCATAAGAAAGGTCACGTGATTATGGTATAATTTACGCAAACCCAGAAATCGTCAACGCAGCAATGGTATATCTATTACATATCCCAAACTGTGATTTTATTGCTCAACGACAAACAGTGATGTTATCAAGCAATAAAATCACCGATTTGGATATATCATTTCGATTCTAACACGACATCAACAAATAAATGCTGCCGTACCTGATATTTAGCTAAATTGCGTCTGATTTGTTTCCGTACTTATTGTCAGCGCGTCACATTTTTAGTGGTTACGTCACGTATATTATGATTACGTCACATGTCTAAATATAGAACGTCAAACAGTGATTTTATAGCATAATAACACAAACTCTCGGTTCTTCTATGTTCAATAGGGAAAATTGCGAGTCGTGTTAGAATATAATATAATTATATTGCTGTTACTTGATAATGTATAATACTCTAACGTCGTTTTTCACTGGATAATCATGACGTTTATATAGAGGATATTTGTTTAGTTCAGTGTAAGATCGGGATTTATTATATACTTATAAATGAAATATTGAGAAATATTGATGAAATAAAATGCGTATTTTCATTTTCCGTATTTTCACTGTAAAAATTTATTTTTCACTGCAGTGAAACATATTTTCCGTATTTTCACTGGTGTCTTGCCGGACTACTTTCATTTAAAATCTGCCAGTTCACAAAATTTAAGGGAATGCCTTTCAAATTTTATCGCAAAAAAGAAAAAAATGTATATAATAAACAGAACATTCAAGTCTTTTCTATAAATACATGATTTATTTTCATCTTGTGGCATGAAAATTACCATATTTCACTTGTGGCTACCGCCACTCATGAAATTTTTTTTCATACCACTCGATGAAAATAAATCATGTATTTATAGAAAAAACTTGAATAACCTCTATATATTTCACCGAGTGAGCACCAAAAGGTATATTTCACGAGTGGTGCAGCCACGAGTGAAATATGAACTTTTGGTGTTTACGAGGTGAAATATATTTCTATCTTACATTAAACTAAACAAATTTTCTTTTTATTATATGCAAAGAAACGTTTAAAAAGACATTTTAACTTAGTACTAAATGAAAAGGCCGCCAAATAATGATATAACGTGACGTAATTTACGACGTCACGTCATTAAGTTGGTTTCTAGTACTGTGAACGCTTGTATTTTACTGAAACAACGTACTGGGCTCAAATCAAACTCCTCACAGTGATTACCTCCCTTGGCAGAATTGTAATCACTGCCTTCACAAACGCCACATGATGATGAAAGTCTCATGACGTAACGTCGAAATTCAAATGTAAATATCGAACGTTACATAGAAAATCTAACGTCATTTTTCTCTTTCTGTTTTATTTTTAACTTTTTGTACCTACGTCCGTTATATTTTATCAAAAAATAATCAAAAGTATACAAAATAAATTAAAAAGCTAAAAAATATAAATATCCAAATATTGATATTTCAATGTTTGTGATGGCAGAGATCTCTGTACTGATAAGGGGAGATCACTGCGTAGGAGATGGGGCTCAAATATTCAAAACAGTGAAATTATCAAATCGATAATTTCACTGTTTCAAACAGTGAAATTATCAGTTTTTAACTCACTGATATATTTCTATAAACCACAGAAAAGCATGTAATAAATAATCTTTATACATAGTTACATTCAATAAAGTATGAATCAATTTCAATTTTTACTCTTATGAAGAATGTTTGCAGTATTATAATGGCTCGGGTTATATATACAACCGTTTATATTTGTCCACATAACATGTCTAAGATCTGTATAACTAATAATATACTCGATGCTAACTAAATGTATTGCAGACAAGCCTTAAATTAAATGGCGTTAAATTTATTTAACGTTCTTTGAAAACAATGTATATTCGTATGTCTTAATGAGAGGGAATGTTTAGTAATTGCAAATTGGCAAACATGCTATTTATAGTTTCATCTTGGGGGGGGGGGTAGTTGATATTAAAGACATTCCATATTCAAGTGGGGGGATTATTACTTGTCCCTAAATGGAGGATTTTGTAATTCTATTGAACTGCTTTTTGGACCGAGCCTGTTTGCGTCCGGATTGAAAATTTCTAAATAATACGTAAACATATTCAGAACTTTTAAATAAACGTGTTTAATTTGCACATGAAGTTACAATGATATTAAGATAATGAGATAAACAGTAGTTAAAGGTTCTATAAACAGGTGATACCTATATTTTATGAAAAATCTGTCATAATAATTCAACGTATGAAAATGATAACTAATCTGGAATGTAACTTGTACATTTTGGGGCATTCGATTCATATTTGTCAAACATATTTACTGACAACATTGAATTTCGTATACATTACATACTTGTGGTTAAACTATTTTGAATAAATTAGTATTTCTTTTGAGTTAGAAGATAAAAAATATCTTTCTTTTTTTCTTTTTTCTTTTTTCTTTTATCTTCATGTTCCTTTTATTTTGTTCACGTGTTTTTAGATTAATTGTCTTCATGTTTTTTTGTGTCTTATAGGCCCATTGGGCCGGATGTATACTAGTGTTTATTCATGTCTTGTTTTTTCATTGCTTGTATGTTTACATAATTTATTATGACACATTATAAAATATTTATTTACTTACAGGTCATGTAAAATTGGTCTTTTCATAAAAAAAAAACTGCCAGTTTTTTTTAATGACACTATATATTCATATTGTAACCACTTATAGTGTGACAACAGATCTACTTTGTGTGAATTTTAAACATGTTCATTTTACATTTACAAAGAGACTGTGTAGCAATTATAGATATTTTCAAATATGAAATTTGAGCAAAAGTTATCTTTAATTTATCTCTACTAATAAAACAATTATGGTCTTTTAAAATGAAGGACACAAACTTTGTGACAAATACCTTTCACCACTTCACATTGTATCGATTCCTACTATATAGAGTATAAGGATTTTCTTATAACTTGATACTGAAACTATTTTGAACAAAGTCCTAATCACAGGCGTTCGACACATATGTCTTGCAAATAGTGGTAAATTTATCATACAATAATTTCCCCTTGACCATCAACAATTATAACCCATCACCCGTTTACAATATATTATATATACAGTATACTATAAATAGTAAACGGGTGTTGCGTGGTATTTTTGTTCTTGATGATCAAGTGGAAATTATTTTATGGTAATTTGACCATTGTGCCGAACCCCTGTGGTCTATACCTATAAAAGGTTAACATCACATAGTACTACGTCACTTCTCATTACATGTATTCTTAACAATATTTTTTCAACCATAAGATGTATCATATGTGTGTTATCTTTTAGTTCTAGACGGGAGCTGTACGGAAGATTCTAACTGTACTACGTATTTAAGCAATTCTGAGTGTACGATTAATACGTGCAGTTGCACTACTGGGTACAAACCGGACAATAATCTGTGCACGGCGGGTAATTATCAAGTTTAAGTTCCTTTTCAGCATTGGCAATGTGCTTGATCTGTTCCAAAATATTACAAGTTTTCATTTTGATGTACACTTATCAAAACCGGTCTATGTAGAGCAGCGCAAGTGTCTTCGATTTCTTTCATGTGGTAAAGTTATCTAGCTAGTTTACGGAACGTTGGTGGTTCTACTCAGGTGTCCGTTTGTGCCTGAAATAATGCACAGAGGGGCACTTGAGGTCAAGCCGAAAAGTTGCTACATGAATTATACTGTGTTGGTGCGACCAAAAGATATCAACACTATCCTTGCCAAATAAGAAAGTGATAATTACCTTAAATAAGGCCAGTCTGACAAGGCTTTATACTATTGGCTGACTTACTTTAAACTTTTTCTTAATACTTCAAGACAGATTAAAAGTGGATGCAATAGGTAAGAAATTCAATTGTTAATTATTATGCAACTATTATAATTTATTACTTGCTTTTTGGTGGTTTATAGAAATATATCAGTGATATAAAACTGGTAGTTTCACTGTTTGAAAAAGTGAAATCACCACTTTGATAATTTCACTGTTTTGAATTTAAGCCCCTTACGTTGTTTCAGTGAAATACCAGTGTGCACAATACTGGGTACCAACTTAATGACTTGACGTCGTAAATGACGTCACGTTGTATTATTATTTGGCGCACTTTTCATTCAGTATTAGGTTTAATGTCTTTTTAAAACGGTTTTTTTTTTGCATGTTATAAAAAGAAAATTTATTTAGTTTAGTGCAAGATCGAAATATATTTCCCCTTGTGAACACCAAAAGTTCATATTTCACTCGTGGCTGCGCCACTCGTAAAATATACCTTTTGGTGCTCACTCGGTGAAATATATTCCGATCTTACACTGAGCTAAACAAATATCCACTATATAATAATATTGATGTATCTTGATAATGTATAATACTCAAAGGTCGTTTTTCATTGGATATTCATGACGTTTATATAATCTCGTATATATACACGGCTACATTCAATTAATTATGAATCAATTTCATTTTTTCTCTTATGAAGAATGTTTGCAGTATTATAACGGCTGGGGTTATATATACAAACAACCGTTTATATTGGGCCATATAGCCTGTCTAAGATCTGTATAACTAATAACATACTCGATGCTAACTAAATGTATTGCAAACAAGCCTTAAATAAATTTATGTAACGTTATTTGATAACAATGTAGATTCGTCTTAATGAGAGGGGGAATGTTTAGTAATTGTCAATTGGCAAACATGCTGTATTTGGGGGTTATTTGATATTTAAATACATTCCATATTCAAGTGGGGTTGGGAATTATTACTTGTCCCTAAATGGAGGATTTTGTAATTCTATAGACCTGCTTTTTGGACCGAGCCTCTTTACGTCCGGATTGAAAATTACTAAATAGTATGTAAACATATTCAGAACTGTTAAATAAACGTGTTTAATTTGTACATGTAGTTACAATCATATTAAGATAATGAGATAAACCATAGTTAAAGGTTCTATAAACAGGTGATACATATATTTTATGAAAAATCTGTCATAATAATTCAACGTATTCAAATGATAACTAATCTGGAATGTAACTTGTACATTTTGGGCATTCGATTAATATTTGTCAAATATATTTACTGACAACATTGAATTTCTTATACATTACATTCTTGTGGTTAAACTATTTTGAATAAATTAGTATTTCCTTTGAGTTAGAAGATAAAAAAATATCTTTCTTCTTTTTTTCCTTTTTTTTTCTAAATATTCCTTTTATGTTGTTCAAGTGTTTTCAGATTAATTGTCTTCATGTATTTTTGTGTCTGGGCCGGATGTATACTAGTGTTTATTCATGTCTTGTTTGTTCTTTGCTTGTATGTTTACATATGACACATTATTAAAATATTTATTTACTTACAGGTAAGGCCCCCACGATTACACGTTTAAACGGATTCGTTTCGATTTTCATTCATAAACGTTTAGGATATTGTTTACCGTTTAATCGAAATGACCATATTGTCTTACAAAATTTCTTAATCATTGCCTGTAATCATGGATTTTATCAATTCTAGTGGTTTATTCCAAAGTATACAAACTGAAAATAGGTGTTTACAACCCTCCACACAGCATTACGGTGCAAAATTGCTCGTGACAAAATACATTTTTGGTAAAAAAATTGGGTTACAATGCAAATAATGTGTGCTGACTCAATCGTGATGAGCACTGTGCATTCTTTATTTGTACATGTGTAAAAAATAGAAAGAAAGACATCATTTGGCGACTCAAATACATGGTGTGTAATACATAGAGGTACCACCTTTTAAACGGTATCGTTTCGGTTCTTAGCAATCGTGTAAACGTTTACAAAAAATTGTAAACGTGGGAGCCTTACTTACAGGTCATGTACACATATGTCTTGCCAATAATGGTTAATTTATCATACAAATAATTTCCCCTTGATCATCAACAATTATAACCCATAACCCGTTTACAATATATTATATATACAGTATACTATAAACAGTAAACGGGTGCTGGATGGTATTTTTTGTTCTTGATGATCAAAGGGAAATTATTTTATGGTAATTTGACCATTGTGCCGAACGCCTGTGGTCTATACCTATAAAATAGTTTACGTCACATAAGTTAGTTACGTCACTACATTCATTTTCATTACATGTATTCTTATCAATATTTAAACCATAAGATGCATCATATGTTTGTTATCTTTTAGTTCTAGATGGGAACTGCACGGTAAATTCTGACTGTTATACGTATTTGAGCTCCTCAGTGTGCACGAATAATACATGCAGTTGTACAACTGGGTACAAACCGGACAGTAATATATGCACGGAGGGTAATTATCAATAATCAGTTTATGTTCCTTTTTTATATACCAGAAAGAATTTCGCGCATATTATGTTACACTTCCTGGCGTCCGTCCATCCGTCCGGTAGCAATTTAGTTTCCTCAGTATAACTTAAGTTCCATTTGGCTCACAGTATTCAAACTAAATAGGATGACTGTCTCTTTTGTGAAGAAGACCCCTATTGATTCTGGGGTCACAATAACAGCATCCTCACCCTTATAAATGCACGCATCAGCCTCAAGTCAGCAGCCAAGTTACTTTTTGTGGTTGTAAGATGCGTTAGAATTACAACGTACTTCGTCGTTCAGATTGACATTTATCTCCATTTTGGAGCGCAGGAGTAAGAACCGTACGTCTATGGAAATCTTGTGATTTTTAGGTTGAACGTACGGCCGCGTTGATAAGACAGTCTTGTGGCGGCTGTAAAAAGTCTCCCCGTACATTTAATCAATGATGTTATATTTTCGATCCTTGAAAATCGTTCAGCACGACATTATTGTTGTGCTTGTGGTAATTTTAGTTTCAACTTTTCGGCATTTTCTAGTTGGTTGGCTCCAATATTCCTACTTGAATAATTAATGTTGAATCACCCTTAGGATATGTTGCCTGCTTTTTAAATTTGTCTTTTGACGTCTTGTCTGTGATACGCAGGCTTCATAACCTCTGATTCCCTTTCAAAATTCCATTTTATTTGGTTCCACCCATTGTTTTCTCGTTTAGGACACACGCTTTTTCTTACTCGGGGACCACACGCCGCTTTTCATGGAATGGCACAGAAGTGTCACATTGAAGGTTCCATAATAACCGCCGTATGAACACATCTGCGGATGTTTCTAATTTCAAAATTTTACTATTTCATGTTTAAATGTTGAATTCTGCTTAAGCCGGTGCTAGGGGGCGTGGACGGTAACTTGCATATTCCAGTACCGTCCATAAAAAGGCAAAATCACATCGAGAATGCAACATTTTCAAATTTTGCCATGTTGGGCTTTTTTTAGGGATTCTGTATTTATCTATTTTACGATCGATTGTACGACAATCTAAGATCAAAATCGTACGATGAGATTTCCAAAATCGTACGACCGTTGAAAGATGAACCCAGACCTCTTACACACTAAACGAGCGCGTTATCCCAGCACCACGAAGAAGTTATACAAACCATGCCTGAATAAAATCAAGTCATTCTAGATTAAAACTTCCATTTGCTTTCGGGTTTGTAATCCTTATTAATTTCGAGGTATTTTGTTCAGGATAAACCTGCTGTTTTAAATTGAAGTAAATAATTTAGCGAAAATCTTCTCGCCCAAACAGCCAGTCAGATTTATTTGTGTAGTATTCGGTAATCGGCATCGCTAAAAATAGCATTTTCATTGATTAAAATCACATTAATCCGCCTAATTTGTGATTGTGCAATTATTGACAATTCTATTTATAGCCAACTCTACTTTTAAACTTTAAATGCGATGTAATTTGTTGGATACTTGTAACAAAATAAAAAAAAAATTCTTTCTTTAAAATCGCTAGTTTTAAGCTGTTCTGACAACTACTTGTTGTTAGGTTTGTCGGGAAACTTCTGTGTCAGAGATTAAATGTGAGCTTTGTATTTACTGATCTTCGATCAGAAAATACAAAAACAAAAACAAAAACACTTTCGGGCATATAATGCTCCACCTATCGAGTTTTCATTTTGATCTACACCTATCAACGCCGCTTTAGGTCCGAGCCGCGTAAGTGTCTTCGAATTCTTTCATGTGGGGAAAATTATCCAGTTTGCTTACGGAACGTCGGTGGTTCTACTCAGGTGTCCGTTTGTGCCTGAAAAAAAATGCACAGAGTGGCACATGATGTCTTCAACCACCATTAAAACTGAAAATTCACTATGCAGATTATACTGTGGAAGTGCGACGTTAAATCCTACTAGGCCAGTCATAATAGAAATTAAGGTAAAACTAATTCCTTCACAAATGTTTTCACGATTAAATAAAAGATAAACATTATCTACATTTTGAGAAAAAAGTCCTCAAAAAATCTCCTTGCAGAATCCTGAAAAATCGATCATAAAGATTTAGTAAAAATCGATATTTAAATGTGTCTCTTAAATTACACCATACTTTTATTTTATGCACGTTCGGTGACGTCACGTTTATTATATTTTCGTTGAAAGATCTGAAGTTACTTCAATTCCAGCATTCCTAGTGCAAAGGTGAGTAATTTTAGTCATTTTTATATTCTTCTGTATAAATTAGGGAAAAATATGTCAGTAGATAGATTTAATTGACCACTAATCAATCGATTATGCAGATGACAAAATGTGTCATATAATTTCGCGATTTTAAACACAATTTTGAATGAAGTAATCATTAAAAAAGAGTTTATCTTTTACTCAACGTTCTACATTGTTTCCTTTTGTACAATTATCTAAAATGACACAGAATTAACCACACATCTTACTGAGTATTTAAAAAAATGTGTATGCACAAGTTATGTAAATTTTTCTTCCTACGGAAGCGTGTTGTGACCAAAATCACGAAAATCTAGGGATATTTTTAAAATGTTAAATTTGACTTATTTCAAAGAGTTGGCATGTTTGATGAATTTTGGAAATCATAATTAAAACAAATAATATGTTAACTTGATGTAAGCAAACGTATTTTGTAATACATATTAATGCATTTCTAAGGGAAATCATAGAAGAGTTGTTGTATTGTTGTATAATTAGTAAGAAGATTGATAGACACATGACTTCTACACAAGGGGTAATGGGATGCGAGAGAAAAATGGCTTTTTACGTAGATATATCTTATTGAAAGAATGAAAACAAAACAATTGGGTGTCTAATACAACAGAAATTGATATATCAACACAAATTTACATCATTGTTTTACAGTATGATTATAATAAAAACTTTTTAATCTAAATGTGCGTCTTGCGTAAAATACGCATTAAAATCGAAAAAGACGCACAGTTTCAAAATATGTGCGTTTAATTTGACGCATGCAAATCAGCTGGTTTATAATCCAAAATATCATGATTAGTGATTTCTATGTACTGTTTGATTACTTTAATTTCATCAGTTGAATAATTTTTCAATTTCTTCAGTTGAATAATTTAATTTCCGATGATTACAGGTGCAAGACTAATCCCCCATTTGCTTGAAACGTTAAATCCCTGTGATCTGTAACCGCCCATTATCGGCATTACACGAATTATAAATAATAGGTTGAAACTTTGGGCCGAAAAATATAATGTATATATAGAAGCACAGGCAGGATTTAGGGCGAATATGAGCACTGTAGATAATATTTTTTGTACTTAATGCTTAATAACCCATATTCTTAATCAAGGGAAACAACTTTTTACTTTGTTTGTTGATTATACAAAGCTTTTGATTATGTAGTTCGTGAAAATCTTTGGTTCAAGTTGATACAGTTAGGGCTTAGAGGTAATATTTTCAACATTGTAAAATCAATTTATGAGTCTGTTAAGTCTAGAGTTAAGTATTGCAATAAGTTAAGTGATGATGAATACACATGTATGCTGGGCGTGAGACAAGGGGAGTGTTTATCTCCCCTTTTTATTTTCCATGTTTGTTAATGATCTAGAAGATATATTCATTCATAACAAGGCAGATGGAATAGATGTTGATATGTTCAAAATATTTATGTTGTTGTATGCTGATGACATTGTGATTTTTGCAAAATTCAGCCGAAGAATTGCAACGTAGTATAGATATTTATATGATTATTGTTTTTAAATGGAAGCTTAAAGTGAATGTTTCTAAAACTAAAATTATGATATTTAGAAAAGGTGGTACTATTCCCTGGTAAGCACGATATTTAATTATAATAATGATCCCATTGAAATTGTTAGTAAGTTTTGTTCTTAGGTGTGGTATTTACTACAGGAGGTTCGCTATTTAACTGCTCAAATACGCCTTACATTAGCTGGGCAAGCACAAAAAGCTATTTTTTAACTTTGATAAATACTTACATAAGTTTACCTATATACTCCCAAAAACATAAGCTAGAATGTTCGATAAGCTTGTATCCCCCTATCTTGGAACTATTGTTGTGAAGTTTGTGTTTTGCAAATAATTAGCTATTGAGAAAGTACATTTGCATATTTTGCAAAAATTACTTGGTGTAAAAAAGTCTACACAGAATGATTTCATATATGGCGAGTTAGGCAGAGTATCATTTAAAACTATACAAATATTTAAGGGCTATCAATATTGGTTACGAATTTTGCAAGCAAAACAAAACAAATATATCTTTATTGTTTATAATTTATTGAAGGACGGATGTAGAATTGTGTCCAAATAAACAAACTGGTGTAACAATTATTGAAAAGATTTACTTATGTTCTCTTGGATTTGTTTGATGCGTGGATTTTTCCCAAGGCGGTTGGTAATACCGAAATGTTTCTTTCCTGTTTTGTTCAACAAAGATTAAGTTGATCAATTTATACAGAACTGGAATGCAAGACTTAACCAATCAAAGTAGGGCTTCTATTTAAATAACAACAATTGCATCATTTAGATTTCAACCATATTTGGGGAATGCTTTAATTATTCATAAAAATTTTGGTCAATCAAATTTACGTTCGTTTTTAAGGGTAATCACTCACAGATTACACATTGAAGCTGGTCGATGGACCAGACCCACCAGAACACCTATTAGTTGATAGAAAATGGTATAACATGTAATAAGGTAGAAGATGAATAATCATTTTATTATTGAATGTGTAAATGTACATTTGATATTAGGAAAAAAATATATTGCCAGAAAATAATTGGATACGGCCTAGGCATGTAATAAATTTTGTAGATCTTATGAATTTCAGAAAATAAGAACATACTTAAAAATTAGGGAATATATATAAACAAAGCATTTATTATTAGAAATAACTTTGCTATATGATTAACAAATGCAAATTTTCGTCCAGTTGGGTAATGTTCATGTTTTAAAAAAAAAAAAAAAATTTACAACATAATATTCCCCTTAAATATGAAATTTTGTGCCCCCTTGCCCACTTTTTCGTTTCGGCAAGACATATATAATTATGGAGAAAATTAAAACGTTGTACATAATTATATATAATATCGTTTTCTATGATATGGAAAATTGTCATGTTTAATGATAAGGTTAGCAATTAAGTCAGCTCGAAGGTCTCTTTGCAAACTTAACATCAAATAGCCAAATCACTTTTTGAAATTGGACTTTGAAGTTTTCAAAAAAATCCAAAATGAAAGATAAAGATTTGTTACAATTAATTAAATCTGCAATTTATATGCAAGGACTTTAAATTTTTTAGGATGTGTGTATAAATTATGCAATGCGTTTATGTATTAAAAAATTAATTAATTTACAACAAATTTTTGCATAAATGGCTTTATGTAATTGATACTTTTTTTTTTTGTATGTAATGTGCATGTATATGTGTGTATGTATGTTTATATGTATATATAATAGATCTATAAGTTAGTGGTTCAAAGATCAATTTTTGATTTGAAAATGTTATTATGTAACTACTTTAAGAATAATTTTCGGCTGGTAATGACTTTATCAATCAAAAATTGATCTTCTCCAAACTTTCTTTTTTTTTCTTTCATGATTGTTGATATTATGTATATATGTTTATGTCATACACTGTTCGTTATTGTGCATGTTTTTGTCCCCATGGGTTTATAGCCCATTGGAATAAAAAAAATGTCTACTGTTAATTTGCCATCAGAGCGTCCCTTTTTCATGAGAGCGAAAACGCTACATGGGAAATAGCGAGATCTGCCTGCGCAATTTTCGCTAAAAAGAGAAAAGGGTAGGAAAAAAGTCAGCAAAGGCCCAAGGGGGATCTTAAAACTGTGCCCGATTATTGTATTTTTTTATTCCAGACAAAATGGTACCAACGCAAAGGTTCCAATTCCCTGTAATTTCGCATATTCTTAGTTTAAACATTTTCCCCCTGCATTTTCCAAGTTATCACTTCTTATCCCTTTCCCCAACAGATAAGATTTTTACTACCGTAAAATTTAACCAAAAGCAAACAAAAAAAATTAATCTACTTAATATTTTTAAAAAATCGTAACTGAAAAAAATGTTCTTTTAAAAATGCGTAATTACAGTATAATCTGAAGGGGTGAAATTGAATTCCCCCAAAGGGCCCAGTTCACGGGGGTGTAAAAAAAATTCTATTTTCGTCTCAGAATTTGACAGGGGGATTAACAACAGGGAAAATTTTGCATGATTTTTTTTGATCAAACGGTCGTGTAGCTTTCTACACGAGGCATACAAGGGCAATAAAAATCGTCATATTTAAAAGGGTGGGGGCATTTTGTGAAAATTCGAAAAATTAAAGGATAAGCACGTATTGAATAAGTAGTAAAAAAAAAATTTGCAAAATTTTATTTTTTAGCAGCAATAAAAAATTTTTTTTGCCTGAAAAAATTATTACCAAAAAAAACTTTTTATACCTTTAATTATTTAAACGTTGTCATAAAAAAATGCAAAAAT